>NW_020272951.1:0-3521 GCF_003268045.1 Sipha flava | reverse complement strand
TATATATATATATATATATATATATATATATATATATATATATATATTAGGGTGCCAGTTACTGATGTGAAGAGAAAATTTTTCGCTAAATTTTTTAAAGTGCGGGTCGGAATTTTGTTACAATACATCTAAAATTAATGTCTGTAAAATTTGAGCTTGATCGAACTTAATTAACAGGTGGCGACTTAAGCTCAAAGTTTTATGGAAAAGAGTAAAATGTTGGTTTTTGGTGTATAATTGCTTTAATTTTAAATTTGAAAAAATTTATATTTTTATTTCCGATTTACTATACAATTACATGTTTTAATTATTATAACATTATAAATTAACTTATTTAAAAGACAACATATTTATAAAGGTTTTATAAGATTTTTCAAAGTAGCAGATTTTGGATATTTCTTACGGTAATCTTGAACAGTCTGAAAATACAAAAATGTTTGTTAATATATTATTCTTTATTACACGAAGTTAATATTTATCATTTATTTTTATTAGAAATTGATTTTGGTCTAAATATTTTGTAATATTATGATTGAACTCTTCCATTAATCTTATACTCCGTTTTGCAGGATCATTTACTATTTTAAGATCACTTACTATTTTTTTCCCTTTTATAAATTTGGATAAATTAGTCCATGTATTTGGATGTGATTTTAAAAATGCAATTGAAATACCAAATTATTCTAAAAGACAAATTAATTCTTCATTATTCAAAATTAATTTTTTCTCTGTTATTTCTTCCTCTTAATCCTCTTCGTCATCAATTGTTATCATTTTTTGGGCCATTTTCATTTTGGTGTCTTCATTCATTCTGTCACCAAACAGTGCTAACGCGATACATTCTTCGTTTAAATAATACAAATGTTTAAGAAACTGAATTTGAAATCATTTCATAAATTGTATGATACTCATAGCAGACTCTCAAAAACATATCATTTAATGGAGCTTCATTGGAATTTGGCGCAGAAGCGTGTCATAGCATTTAATTAAAAATAAATTGAAATGAGAAATATAATTAATCTCATTATTTGTTAACTTAAAATCGTGCTGAGTATATTTTGAGACAATAGATGCCTTTGGCCATCCACCTTGCATGATGGTATACACCTGGTATTTTAAACTTAATTCTTCCAAGAGGTAGGTACTTCTCCCAAAAAAATAATTATTAAATAATAATTCTTTATAGTCGTCTCGGATTGAATTTGTCAAAAGTTTAAGTTTTGCAAATTCCACAATGTCAATGTAATTGTTTCCTAATGCAATTTTAATATCTATGTAAGAGATTCTGGTAACAAATTTATTGAAGTTTATAGTATACCATTTTGCCTTAAACCGTTTGAATAAAGGAATATCTGGACCTGTCAAAGGTGAGATTTCACATTTTCTAAAAATGTCAGCTAGAACTATCTCAAATATATGGTGTCTACAACCAAAATAAATAATATCTCTATTTAATTTATTTTCTAATAATGTACAGGCGCTATTATATCTACCAGTTTTCGACGCGGTCGTATCAAAAACAAATGCTTGAGTTTTATCTAGTAGTTCCCAACTTTCTAAAGCATCGAAAACTGCAGGTGAAATTTCAAGCCCTGTCCCCGCCAACACTTTCGGTACTCCCAATAATTGTTGAAAATTCGTACCTGTAGCGATGACTGCTAATCTATCGACACATTTTCCATTATTTTATTGTCCCAGTGAACAACGACCGACTTTACATTTAAATTAATGACGGCTTGCTTTAATTGTTGGTCATATGATTCCCGATAGACAGCTCTAGCATTTTGTATGGATATCCTATTGATAATATTGTCAGCAGGATCTAATGACACCGTTTCCAAAAATGCAACTAACAAATATACGACAAATGTATTGATTTTGTTTTTCTATATTTGTTAATTTTATGTCTACGCCAAGCATCGAACCTAGGCGTCCTTTTTCTCTTTGTTTAACTACAAATAACTTATCCTCTTCTATACGTATCATAGTAAGTGCATCTTGATGAGCAATATCAAAAAGATCATTCATAGAATCACTAAATAATTGCTCTTTTTTTTTTAAAATGTTTGATTGGTTTTATTTTTATTTTTTAAAATACCTTTCCACTCACCGTAAAGTTTAATTAACTTAGCTTTGCATCTATGAGACACTTGTGCCGGAATCCTAGCTTTTTTTCCAAAACACTATACATTCATCAATCACTAGTGAAGCGCTATCGTTTAAATTTAGTTTTGTTAATCTCATATTATAAAATAAAAATTTTAGACAGTCACCTTTAGAAGGCAATTTTGAACCTGTTATTTGATGATTCATATATCCAATAAGAAATAACTTTTCACGCGATGACATTTTAAATATTTGAATAATAACCGAGGTAATAATTAAATATATAGTTGCTGTTACTGCACAAAAAATAATACTAACACTATGTTTTATTATTTGGTGTGATAACTGCAGTGGAATTAAATGGATATAGGACAACGGAATATTTCCAAGCACAATAAAAGTTTATTAATAATATTCAATACACGCGGTTGCGTAATAATGATAATCAGATATCTAATCGCTATCATTTATAATAATAACTATAATCATATTTATATTATAACTGAAATACTTATTATCGCTTAACTTTTGGCTTAAGACGCTACGTGTTAAATTTGTTCAATTAAGCCTAAACTACAGATTTTTATTTAAAAGATATATAAAAACAAAATTAGTGGACGCACTCATAAGAAATTAAACTTAAGTAAATAAGTGGCACTCTAATATATATATATATATATATATATTTATATATATATATATATATATATAAATATATATTAAAACAAAAGTATTTTTGTAAATGGATTTTAAAACTATTGATAATAATAAAGGTTGTGAAACGGGATGGTCTTAAAGGTCCAATAAACCTTAATAAAAAAAGAAGAAGATAGTAATAAAGGGGGTGATTTTTATCTTTTTTTATTTATATTTTAATTTTTTGAAAAAACGTCGGCAAAAAATTTTAGCTACAAACATTTTTATATATTTTTTTAAAATTTATATTTTAAATTTTTCAACGCCTATATACATTGTACCTCAATAAATTGTTTTTGAATAAATATGTAGTATAAATAATAAATAATAAATTATTCATCTTTATAAAATGTGCGGTTTTTGGAGTCGTCGATTTAATCTTATCACTATCATTTTGACTACTATTTGTATTTTTAAGTCTTGTCGACATTAGTTTTTTTGACTCAGTTAAAAATAAATAATTAATTTTTCTAGTTTGCTTATTTGTTAGTGAATTTGCCTATAATAATAATAACAATTTAGGAACGAGAAACTAATATAGGAATATAAATATTAGATATTAGAATATTTTCTGTCCAATCATTTAGGTAAACTAAAAATAAAATTTAAAAAACGACCAACTATTAACTAATAACTAAAGATCGGATTCATATTCTCTCAAAATACCTTAAATAGGGTGCCAGAAGGGTCTTTTAGAGGTCGAGTTGCTGGGCGTTTTC
>NW_020272950.1:261915-265804 GCF_003268045.1 Sipha flava | reverse complement strand
TTTTTTTTTTTTTTTTTTAATGAGATTCTACAAAAAATGTTTGTTCATTATTGAATGAATAATGTACTATACAACATTATAATATAATAATAATATACTACCCAACTGTGGTGGAGAATACTGTGATTTCCATCATCTACTCATAAATTGTCAATCCCTCTCTATCCAAAGATCTCAGCTAAAGATTCTCTTTTTCATCTCTGGTATTCATTTTTCCCTTATTGATGCTCTTTCAACCGACAATACTAATATAATCAAACATACGCTAAATTTTATTCTGCAATCAGGTCTCCGAATTTAAGAGTGTGAGCTTTACCAACCTTAATTTATTTCAGATTCATGTACATAATTTTCGAGATATCATAATGTAACATTAAAATCTCATTAAATAAAAAAAAAAACATTAATAATGACATAATTAATTCTAAATTCTGACAATTTTTTTTCTATCTATCTTAACTCCATTAGATACTATGCCATTGATTTAAACACCATTATTGATGAGAAAGAAAATAGCTTTTATTATCACTTTTGTTAGTACTCAACCTTAAAATTAGTTATATTTTATAATTTTTAATACTAAAAATATGCATGGATTTAAGGATATTAAGAATAAAATTATATACATGATATTGATGCAAGTATATAACATATATTTTATTTAATATGAATTATTTATGAAAAAATTGTACATAAAAATGCACTATTTGGTATAATTAAAAAAAAACTCAATATAATTATAAAATATTTTAAATGTACAAAAATGTATCGCCATTAATAACAACATATTTCACAACATTTTTAAATATATGTGTGATAAATTTTTTTGATAATTCGAATTTGGTAAGCTCGAATTTCTGGATAAGACCCAGTCATTTGAGTTGAATTTAAAATTGACCCCTTCCTAATTGCACCTATGTAGCTAATGATTGTTTAAAAGAGAAAATAAGTTATCAGATGACTTTATTAGTATAAAAACTTTTACTACTTTTATCTCATAATGTAGTATTACACTTTATGTACTGTTGCAATAGTGAATAATAATTGTTCGTTAAAAAGTTAATTTAAAAACTGGACTTTAAATCTGCGGGTAAGCTTAATCTATTCTCTAAGCTTACATTAGCTTTATTTGCTATATTTATGAAATCAATTATTCGATTTTCAATTGCGATACTTTTTACAGAAATATAAATTTCAAAAGTTATTTTTGCCCAGGTGCTTAAGTTATGAAAATATAAATTTGTCTATTAATATTTGATGAGAACCCCTTATATTGAACCGTCATAGAACAAAAAAAAAAAAAAAAATTAAAAAAATTATATAATTTATTATTTTATTTTGAATTTGTACTAATTATGACATTTAGGGTGGAAGACTGTGACAATATGGAAACCTCCCCTATTTACACCAATTCTTATGTTTGTACTTATTATCCGGCAATGTCGACTTTATTATTTGTTGACATGATCCGTAACTTATATATAAATGTAGGTAAATTTATGTTAGTATTCCAAATATAAAACCAAAAATAAATATATTAACTGAAAAAATATAGGTATATGTATTTGTATATTTTGGTGATTGACGTTTATTGGGAAATAACGATATTAGCAGTCCTGAGACTGTAGTAGGGCAAAAAATATTTGAAGAGGTCAGAATATGTAAATGTTGGCCCAATGACGTACCGGGGGGGGAGGGGAGAATGATTTTTTTACCTAAAAAGCAATATTCAATTTTATAAGAAATTTTAAAAAAATTTGAATAAATTTGAATTATATGTACATTTTTTGTAATATCCTACAACCAAGACTGTCAAGAGCGGTGAAACCC
The DNA here is from genome assembly GCF_003268045.1 of Sipha flava. Classification (NCBI taxonomy): domain Eukaryota; kingdom Metazoa; phylum Arthropoda; class Insecta; order Hemiptera; family Aphididae; genus Sipha; species Sipha flava. The sequence goes on along the minus strand of NW_020272950.1, from coordinate 263,974 downwards.
AGAAGCACAAAACAAATTTGCGTTTTTATTCCTTTGTAGTGGAATAAAAGCACAACAATAAACTGTATTACTTGATACAATATTGTACCGATATTTATTTATATTTATTTTTATTTATATTTATATATATTTATATTTACCGCATAATTAAAATATTGGCATTTCTCTCTTGCAGTATTTGATCTAATTATTGGTTTGTTGTAATTTCCATGTTTCTGTATTACTAGCCTTTCTCTTCAATTCTTGATATGAGTTAAATACTTAATCTTCTATTATCTGACTTATGTATTGCAATCTTGATCTTCCCCTATAATTTTTTTCATTGATTACTCCTTTAAGATTAGTAATGGCAGTCCATCGTGTCTTAAAATATGACATATTAATTCATTTCACCTTTTCTGTATACTCTTCCACATTGATTTCTTCTCAGATACCCTTCTTAAAACTCCTTCTTTAGTGATTCTGTCAGTCCAACTTATCTTTTCCTTCCTCTTGTAGCACCACATTTTGAATGCCTCTATTTTTCTCATTTCTTCTCTTGCAATAGTCCATGTTTCGCATCCATATAACATTATGCTCTAGATGTACATTTTTAGTAGATTCTTTCTGATATTTAGGTCAATGTTTTTTTTAAATAAAAATATTTATTTTCTTGTTAAATGCCACTTTAGCTTGGCATATTCTCTTTATAATTTCCTTTTTGCATTTCCCATCTGAGCTTATAGTGCTACACAAATATATGAAGTCTTCTACTTGTTCTTTAATTTCACTATTATTTAATTTTGATCTTATTCTTATGTTGTATCTACTAAATACTAGTACTTTTGTTTTCTTTGTGTTAATTTTCATATGTAAATATTTTTCCATCACCTGTTCCAATGTTTCTAAAATCTGTTTTAAATCTTATACGTTCTCCGCTATTATTGCAATGCCGTCTGCGAATCTCAACATGTCTATTTTGTAACCATTTACCTTTATTTCTAGCTGTATCCTCTCTCTTATAGTATCTATGGCCTCTTGAATGTAGGCATTGAATATTAAGAGTGATGTACATCCCTGTCTAACACCTTTCTTTATTTTGGAATCTTTTTGAATGTCTTCCATTTTTATGATTGCTATTTCATTTTTATACAGTTTGTTGCGAGCCTCGACCTGAAGTGGTTGAGCTCATATGGTTATTTAATTACGGAGATTTCGCTGTTGACTGGTAGATGGAAACGTTAGAGATTGAGATAAAATACACAAACGTTAAATGAATGTAAAACTTTATTAAATCAATTAAAAATTATAATGAAAACTAATAATTTAAATACTAAGGTAATCCATGGTTCAGCCGCAAGGAGTGAAACATAGACTACGTGTTGAGGCAAAGACACAAGTTAGTTATACCCTAGTATATAAACGTATCCATATATATATACTAGTGCTACTTCTGCGTTACGTGCTTCGGTAAGGTTGACAATAAGGAAAATGGAAATACAATAAGGAAACAGGAAAACAAAAAGACTCATGGGTGCCGAGGTCTCCATAGCCTCGGATAGTCCATAAGGTATTACCTTCAACGTGCTCGTACTGCCAAAAGGTTTCGTAATCCGGATATGATTACTATGCTTGTAATACCTATGGGATTATTACAAGTTGGTAGAGCAGTTTTCTTTCCGTGGTCGCAACTCCGGCCGTTTTCATCATTTTAAACATTATTTTTTAGTTGAATGCGTTCTCAATATCAACAAAGGCAATAAACGCTTCCCTCGTACCCATATTTTTTTTTAATTCGAATTGGTCTTCTGATAATGTGTCTTCTATTCTTTCCATTTTTTTTATACATAATTTTTGTTAAAACCTTTGATTCGTGCGTTAGCAAGCTAATAGTTCGATATTGTTCACACTTTTTGGCTGATGTCTTCTTTGGTATGGGAATAATTATGCTCTTTACAAAGTCGGTAGGTATATTTGCCTAATATTGGTATTTAAATGTTTTATTATTACAAATTAAAATAGAAATAGCATAATTTAAGTGGTCATATTTAACTACATCTTTAAAAACTATTGGTCCTAA
>NW_020272950.1:221569-261905 GCF_003268045.1 Sipha flava | reverse complement strand
TGCTCACTTAGCTGTTCCAAATATTTCATGTTTAATAAAAATAATTTAAGTTAGAAAACTAAATCAATTTTAAAACAGAAATTGAATTAGAATTGCTGTTATTTTTAATTTATTAAAAATTGAAAAAAAAATTCTATTTTATTCAAAAAATATTACTGTAATAATTAATTTTAATATATATCATACGGCAAACACGGTCATACACAATATACTGACGATAACTTGGGTAGAAGTGAACACTTACCAAGTATTGACTTGTGTAATTCGTTGATCGTAATTAGATTTTCTTTCGAATTAAAGGCATGGAAATGTTTATATTATATATAAATATTTCGTGTTACAATTGTCGTAGCGTCGAGTCTGTGCTGAATGTGATAATTATATAACTGACCGCGACGAACGGGTTTAGTAGAAAATATATATAAATTGGGAAATAATAATTAATAATGTTCTGTAAATAGATTTGAACTCGACACCGAGTGAATTATCGTCTGTCGAGTAAACATTGTTTTCATTTATATTTCATTACAGTATTATACTCTAATAGTCAAATGTCTAATGACAAGAGGTTTTTTGATTTTTTTTTTTTTTTTTTTTGTGTAAAAATAAGTTTTTGATACATAAACACGAACATTTTTTGAAGGTGCTAATTGTAAAATTGGGGGTGCTAATACCCCCTGAGCTCCCCTCCTATTTGTGCCAATGTTATTTTTCATGTGCCAACTTGTGCTTCTGCTGTTGCATTCCAGGCAATGTATTTCATTTTTTCTTCCACTACTTCGTGCAATTTTTTATAGGAAGGATTTGATATATAAGGCATATTTAAACCAGCAAAACATTTTCCTATACTAATCTAGTCTTGACTGACACTATGAAAAGTTGGCTAAATTGATAGGCAATAAGTCGATATTTAATTTGAAAATGGTATTTTACAAATAATTATAATACTTGATAAATAAATTAAAATTCGCTACAAGATCCTTTTTGAATTTCTTTTATAAGACGTGAGTTTGAAAATGAACAGTCAAACATTGTGTTTAATTTTTGTGATTCTATCAAAAATATTTTAAATGTCTACTATTCTGCGGCCATTGACAACACATTTTCTAAATAAAATAATAATTTTAATTACACTCATAAATGAACTAGAAATATTATAAATTATGACAAAATGTTAAAATATACTAAAAAATAAATAAAATAATATATTTGTATAGGTATAATATACTAATTCAGCCATTGAGAATAATTTATTTATAACACTAGATTAGCAAAAATTGATAAACTGTCGTTCAATCTTGACGCTCCAAAATTAGATCTAATTAGTTTATTAGCTTAAAATAATGTACATAATAATGTAAATAAATATAAAGATATAGTCTCAGCTGTTATTTTTAATACATTTTAAATTATTATAAATAACATAATAATAAGCATATATAATAATAGCATAATAAGTCTTAATATTTAAATTTACATTATTTATAGTGAACGTTTATATAAGAGTTCTGTATTAACGTCAAATCCATTCAGTTATTATTTTTTGAGTTATAATAAAAAAATTCAGTACAGTCGATTTCGTGAAAAAAACCAATTTATCAAAATATAATTTTCACACTTAAAAAATGTTTTACCCGGCTCCAGTAAATGTCTCTAGTACATTATAAACTATTTTAAAGTTTTAAGTATTGCTACTGCAATGTTTATATACATTTTAAAAATAGGTAGATTTCGTGATTTTTATCAAAATTTTAAATTAAAATGCTTATTTCCAAAAATTGTGATACTGAAAATTTCAAACTTTTTCAGGTGCGTTACCCCAGCACCCGCACTTTCGAAATCATGAATTGTAAACAAGCAGTATTATGTACTTTATTTTGTACAATTCCCAAATCAGAGGCGGCTCGTAGAGTTCATAGAAGTTCGAGTACAAAATTCTAATATTTCCCCTTTATCTATTATCATAGTTTACCACCTTCAACTTCTGTTGGTAATTCATTTAATTAAATTATTTATTATGTACTAAATTATTTTACATTTTTATAGGTTAATTCTATATTCTGGAACATCTATGTTAATACTTTTTATTAAACTTTTAGATTCTTAACGGAATGATGAACGTGTTTATTTTACAATGATGTGTGCTTTTTTTTTTTATTTTTTTTTTTTTATTGTGTCCGTCATCACGTTTTGGAGTGGTAATAGTGCTTTGATTTTTGACTTCGGCCCCTCTTTAATAACTTAATTTAATCTAGTTTATACTTTAAGTAATTAATAGTAAAAACATTTTATTAATTTTTATGAGACTCTGTAATAACCCTGAAAAAGTAACGGAAAAACAGGAATTTATGTACAACCACTTTTCGACTAAATCGATTTTTTGATTTTGCTGTAACTCAAAAGCGAATCATTGTAAATACTTGAAATTTTAACCAAATGTTTATATTAGCGTTATATATTTATGATTAAATTTTCAAAATATTTATAGACCATTGAAATTTTCGATTTTTTTAAATTTTTTTTCTTTAAATACCGATAAAAAAATTTGGCTCCTAAAAAAATCTTTAAAATGTAATATAAGATGTTTATTATATACTACTCCACTGCAACTCAACGGATTATTAGGCATTGTATTTAATAATCAATTATTTCTATTTTTAGTATTTGCCGTTTATAATATGTTATCGGGAATTTTATTGACAATTATTTCTGAAAACTGTTTCTTTTCATTTTAAAATTCATACCATACAGTATAACAAATAACAATCCGGCTAATAATACAATCATTGTTTATAATTTATGAGTAATGATTGTTTTCGTTATATTTAGTTTTGGTAATCCAGTTGCACTTGTGTGTGGACTATCGAGTTGTTAGTGCGTTAAATATTTACGTAAATAAATATCAAATTTAATAAATATTGTGTCCCGAAAAAATATCGACAAAATGTGTGATTATTATGATATTACCATGTAGGTGGACAGTAATGCTATTGCAGTGGTCAAATCTCTACTGCTATAGCATTAATATTTAATTGCGTTTCTGAAGGTTCTTAAGAAAAAAACCAAAATTCAGAATGTCCATCAATGTGTTAACAATAATATTGTTGATCAAATTTGCATAAAATAAATTTTAAATCTAAAATAAACATATTATATTTTTTGGAAATTACAAATACCTAATAAAAGGCAAAATTATCATAGATACAACTCTATTTAATTTTATATTTTTATTTTTATAAGTCTTATATTGACTATTTTTAGACTATTTTCTAAAAGAAGAAATCTTTTGTTTGTTTATATACAGTCAATTTAATTAATTGTAGTAGGTAGTAGGTACCTATTATAGGTAATTGATAAATTTAAAATGTAGATCCTACACATTTAAAATAATTGAATAGGTACTTGAATGTATTAAAGCTGTAGGTATGTTGAATCATACATTGCATTGTTTATATTATTTAGATACCTATACTAATACAATAATACTATAGCCATCCAAAGTAATATGATCTTTCAAATTTAAAATTTCATCATTAATATTTTCATTTAAATTATTTGGTTTTCTTTCTTTATTATCGGTTGCCATCACTTATTAGAGTAATACACAAAAGTTTTAATTATAGTTTAATATAAAACAAAATAAATTCAAGGAAATTATACTTAATACACGACATAAATTTAATTTATTTAAATGATCACAATTTTGAAAAAACAGAAGTACATTAAGACATTAGGCGATAGGTACATTCAAGTTCATATTAAAACCAAATATATATTATTATAGACAAAATTATAGTAAATTACTAAAATAAAATTAATCTATGAGTCAAAATATTCGATACATTTTGTTGTAGTAATGCTTAGAAGCGCGATATCATGAATAGACGAATTAGTCGACAATGTTGAAAGTAGCAATGTAGCATAATGCCCACGTACGACGTACCAACTACTTAGTATCATTGTTCATTGGTTACAAATAGTAATTATTATTGTACAACCTAAAATCAGATTGTATTAGACTATTTTTAGAAATGCAATATTATATTTTTATTCTTAACATTAAGATAACAATATCAAATTACAACTCCTACTGTGATAATGACAAGAAATTAGTCAGACAATATTAAAATATTAAAAACTTTTACGGTATACCTACGGCATAACAAATATAAAACGATGTTTATTGACATGTATACTGACCTCCTAAGCCAAAAGGCAGTAAGCAACAATGGAGTAGTATTGAGAAAAATGAGTAAAAAAGTAACATTAGTTATAGCTAGTTGTATAATAATAATTATATTGACGATAAAAATAAATCATTATAAATTATATAAATATAACTGATATTGGTTAATAGTTTGTTCGTCGATGTCAGTAGGTGGAAATTATCGGTATTTATAATTGTAGTTAGCTTATTACTCTTCGTAAACATATTTATATTATTTTATATTAATATACATATTTTTTAAGTATTTTATGGACACATCGAGCACCTTGAAACGCGTGAGTACGCTTTGTATTTCACTATACCGTTTTTTATTATTAATCACTAAAAGTGTTATAAATAACGATTCTGTAATTTAAATTAAAATAAAATGTTTATTCAAAAAAATATTTAACATGCGGTTTTTGAACCTTATTTATTTTTTACACGTGTTAAAAAAATTATCTACAGCATAATCCTAGTATCTTATACCTAATCGGCGTTGACATTCTTATGTCAACTGTATTTAATAAAAACAAAACATATACATGTACCGATGTATCTGCATTTAATGTAGATACTCTTCGATTGTTTTTTGTTATTCTTATCAGAAAATAAATCATTCATTAAAAAATGTAAAAATGTAATATGATATTAATATATAAATATATAAATGATTAATTTAACTGTTATTAAAATAATGTACCTACTTAATATAATTGACAAAATTTTAAATCTTGATATCTGCGAACTTACCTAATATATTCTGTTGATTCTTTTTGAATTATATAAGTTAATCAACAGCAAGTATTTCTACCTAAAAGGAAGTGCTGTATATTCGATAAAAGTATCTTAGATACAATATTGATAGAAGATACGCGATAACACCCGTAAGATGAAATTGAATTTCGGGGAGGTTTGGGGGTTCTACAAAATTGTACAAAATAAAGTACATAATACTGTACGGTTTAAAGTTGAAATTTGTGAAAAATACTTGATCCGGGTGCTGGTGTAACGTTACCGCAGCACCCGTAAAATGAAATTGAATTTCAGGGAGGTTCGGGGGTTGTACAAAATTTAATTTTGGTTGTACAAAATTGTACAAAATAAAGTACATAATACTGCTTGATTACAATTCATGTTTTCGAAAGTGCGGGTGCTGGGGTAACGCACCTAGTTTGGTTAGGTTAGTCTTAATATTTAAATTTACATTATTTATAGTGAACGTTTATATAAGAGTTCTGTATTAACGTCAAATCCATTCAGTTATTATTTTTTGAGTTATAATAAAAAAATTCAGTGCAGTCGATTTCGTGAAAAAAACCAATTTATCAAAATATAATTTTCACACTTAAAAAATGTTTTACCCGGCTCCAGTAAATGTCTCTAGTACATTATAAACAATTTTAAAGTTTTAAGTATTGCTACTGCAATGTTTATATACATTTCAAAAATAGGTAGATTTCGTGATTTTTATCAAAATTTTAATTTAAAATGCTTATTTCCAAAAATTGTGATACCGAAAATTTCAAACTTTTTCGGCTAATCAAAAAAATTTTTATTTTCATTTTTGACAAAAAAAAATAACAAAAAAAAACCAAGAAAACTTAAACTATAAATTTCTATAATTAGGCCAAAAAATTGTTTGAGATTTACATTACCTCTAAATAATAGCCATTTAAATATTTGGTAAACATTTTAAATTCTTACGATCAATCCTTTTTTAATTGCAATGAAAGAATCAATTTTGTCGAAAATCGACATTTCGTTTTTTTGGGAAAACTGTTGAGCAACTAAAAAAATTACCCCCTTAATGTACTAATAAGCCAATATTTTTATACAAAAAAAAAAAAAAACTCGCGTGGTAAAATAATACATTCCTCAATTCATTCAGTATCTAAATAATACAAATAAAAACAAAAATCGAAGTTAGTATACACACTTACCGTCTATTTGATACGATTTATTTGCCAATTTATTATTGATAAAGCGTTTTCTACTTTTTTTTTTTTTCTAGATAATCTAGATTTTTTAATTTTAATTTTTCTCTAAATTATTATCTATGATATGTCCCAAGAAACAGAAAAAATTGTTTTCTATTAAAATTGAAAAAAATTTTAATATAACATTTTATTTTTTTACTTGGATTGTCGTTCATGAACGAAATAGGAATAATTTCAGATGAAAGGCAAAATATGAAAAATTATGGCATGTGCATATAAAGCATATATAATATATATATACTTATATAGTCTTATATAGTCTTTTATAATCATATAATCGGTATATTGCGGATTCATCGAAATCATTGAATGCGTTCGCGGTTTGTAATAAGAAAAGGTTTCGTACGAGGCATGCCCATGTACAATACACCACCACTGTGTGGCACGCGTTAACAATTCAGAATGTGTGTTTTATGCCAATTCAACCATTCGATCTAATTATGCGATAATATTTTTGAATATTGTTCTGAATTTGATGTTATATTATTTTTTTTTTTTTTTTGAGATCGATCTATTCACATTTTAAGATAACTGAATAATAAATGTTTGAAAATTTAAAAATATTAAAATTAAGAGACACCCGCATGTGTTGTCTCCGTCTGACATACATGCAACATAGCAAAATTTGCGTTGACTGATTCAAATGTTAGGGATGCTAGCTTTAATATTAATGTAAACTGACCTATAATCAAACTTTAAGGGAAAACATTATTTGTGTTTTGTTGGTCAGTTTTTCCGATATTTTAATTTTTTATTGAGTTATAATGTTTTTTTAATTGTTATATTTTACATACTCATAACACGCTTAAAAATTAAAATATCGGAAAAAACCGACCAACAAAACACAGATAATGTTCTTCCCTTCAAGTTTTATTATAGGTCGGAGTACAATTGGGAAATGTGGACTAATTTATCTTAAGAGACATGATGACGAATTCAAATCAGCTTTCAAAATTGTTATCGCATTACTCGTCGGTATAATTGACAAGAGATTGGTATTTTTTGGTTAAAATAAATCAGTGTATTTATTTAAGTGTAAAAGACATGTATAATTTCATTCAAATATGAAATATTCTGAGAATAGTTTAATATTATTGTATCAATTTGAGTAGATTTTCTATTGACGTTAACATAAAATTCATTATTACCATGGTTACATAATATTAATGAATTATTATTTATCAATTGGGTATTTAATATGGTTATTTTTGATTTGTAAAAATTATTATAATTTCAGCTTGTCCATTTTGCATCTCTAAATAGTATAAAAGTATCATCACACACCTAAAGTACGCCTTTTTTATAAAGGACTTAAACTTGGTGTGTTGATTAATTTATTACGCTATTTGTTTCACAATGGTGCATGTATATTTCAGATAATGCACTGAATAAAGCTCTTTTTGTGAATATTATTTATTTTTTTGAAAATAATTTCAGTAAATTACATTTATTGAATGAATTATTTCATCTGTTTTTTTAATATTAAATTTATTACTAAAGTTTATTTCAAAATATCATAAATTCTTAATACTCATATTGATAAATTGAAATATACATACATTTTTACACTTTATAGCCTGTTTATTTATGGCGTTATTTTGGAATACAGTTTAATATTAATCTTATTATTTATGTTATTTAGAGGATAATCATGTGAAGAAATTAAAAGTTAATCAAGAAAGTAAAGAAAGTAAAGCAACTAAAGGTAAGAATTATTTTTTTAAATTATATTTTTATTTTCTACTAATAAATTATGTTATTCAGATGATTATAGTAGAAAACAAATAAAAAAATCGAATGACCAAAAAGGTATAGTAGGAACTTAGTATTACTAAATTGCATAAATATGCAATATAATATTACCTTAAAAATTGCTAAATAAGCTTTAAAAATATGCAATAAAAACAACAAAATATGTAACAAAAAAAACGGAAATTTATTATTTAATAATTTTGTACGAGCACACGAGACGAATGTGGACTGTTAAAACGAATTCTATACTCGTTCGTTAATAATTGGCTATTAGTAAATTTAGTAGAAATCGATAAAAAAAAAAACTCAACAAAATTAGCAGATAACAAAAATTAGAACCATATAACTAAAACGAAATGATCGTAATATTATATTATACCTACCTGTATATTGTCGCTGTAATTGTACAGCGTTGCATCAGCGTAATCGGTCTATTTACTTAATCTATACATTTATAATTTAAATGAAAATTTAATTTAAAATTTTGAATCTTGAAAATTCAATTGACAAAAATCAAAAATCACGTTTACCAAAATATAATTTCATGAAATGTGCCCGATTTTGATTAAAACACAGGTAAAATGCAAAAAACGTTCAAAAAATTCAAAAAAAGCACTAAAAACTAAAAAATGCAAAATATGAAAAAAAAAAAGCAAAATTAAGTTTTTTATTTGAGTTCTTAGTATCATGAAACACATTTTTAGCTTACTCTGCTATTTTTTAAGCATCTCATAAGAAATATGCAAATGCTATAAAATCCCAACCCTGATTATAATATTTGATATTATTGCGTTTTTACTCGTTAATTATACTATCAATATTTCTAGGGCATGTTGAAAAAGAAAAAGTACATACAAATCAGGAGAAAAAAGGATTAAAAAATATTCATCATAAAAAAGAAGATCTTACTACTAAGGATTGTCAATTAGGTAATTTAATTTCACCGATTTTAAATTAACTAAGTATATTTAATTAGTTTATTATTTATTATTATTTTGAAATATACTTATTTAAATATTTAACTAAAGAAAAAGTCTAAAAAAGTTTTAAGTAAATGGTTTTTTAAAAATGAAAAATATAATATTAAATATTATATTATTTTACTACTTTGGCTGGATCTTGAGATTATGATATTAATTAACTACAGTCAGGGGCGGACTGGGAGGTCAACAAACCCCCCCAACTTACCTATAGCCCCACCTAAAAAAAAAAAATATTTTACCTTAAGTTAATATTGAGGTGGGCGATAGATAAGAGTAGACCTTCTAAGATTTAGTACTAGTTAGGCCATTGTATACCAGCTTCTACGGATACCTACTTTTTCAGTTAGTTTATTAAATATATTATATAATATATACACCTAGGAGTATAGAACCTCTGAAAATCTATTAAATACCTTATTGTAATTATATCAGTGATTAAACTATATACCTAAAATATTAGTTATTAATTACAATTAGAGCAATATAAAAAGCTGGTAAGTCGCTTTTGCTACACAAAAAATACAGTCAGATTTAAATATATATAAATTATTAATTTTTATTAAATTTATATAAAGCAATTTTTTAATTTTTTCAACATTTTTTTCACCAAATCTGATGTACTTCTTACATATTTAAGAACCTCTGAAAAATCTACATTTTCCAAAATATCTCGCTAAATAGACATCAACATAAATATCTCTAAATGATCCTGTTCTAAAGATGATCTCAGTCTATTTTTAATTATTTTTAATTTACTAAATGATCTCTCGCATTTTACTTGAGTGCATGACAGAGTTAAAATGTATTCATACACAGAGTATAAATTATTGAATGTAGAAGATTGCATATTTAAAGAAGTGAGCAATTTATGGACACATATTAAACAATGATCTTCTTTGTGAAGGTTATTTTCTTTTTGTATAACATCCTGAAAAAAATGTTATTTTATAAATGTTATTACATTTTAATATATAAATAGCCAATAGGTATTATTTTATATTCTATATAATAATCATAAATGTATGTACCTACCCTTTGATATTTTTGAAGTTTGTTTACTATAGTTTTGATCATTAATTTCATAGTCACCGTTCATAGTCGTTTTAAAATCCAAATCATCTTCATCAGTTTCAAGTTTCAAGATCATCATAACTATATATTCATCACTATTAATATTAACTTCAAGCTTTTTATAAATGTTTTCTGTTCTTTTATTCAATGAGCCAACAATATTTTCATAAATATTTGAAAATTATTGATGTTTAGATATTACTTTCTGGCGTTCGATACCAACCAAATTAGATAAAGTGTTTATAAACATTTTTCTGGATAGATCTGATTTTTAAAAATTTTTGGAATAAGTTATTGAATTTCTGCTATAATGTGCGTGTTAGTTAAAAAACGATTTGTCAAGCTGATATAATTAGTTGATCAATAACACATTGAAACATTTCTATACGAAATGTATCTAAAAAATTTACATTTATTAATTCATCAGTACAATTTTCATCAAAGTGTTTCTTCTTTTTGCGTATTCTTGGTTGAGGCAGTTCATTTTGTACAATCACAGTTTCTGAAAGCGCGTCATTCATAGGAAAAGAAAATTGTGTATCATTAGAAAACACCAAAGAAAACTTTATTTTTCCAATCATTTCTTTAGAACTTTCCACCATTTCCCAAGCAGCCAGCATATCCAAGTTGCTTGATTTTAAATATTTGATGTTGGTTCAACGATTTTAAATATTTCTAAAAACAAATGAGCCGTTAAAATTATATTGAAATCACAAAGCTTATCTCTTAAAGATGAAGCTTCGGAAGATGTTTTTGGATCAAATGTATTAGAATTAGCAACAAAGTGTAGGTCACAAAGAACGGTAGCATAAAGACAGTTCTCACCACCAAACATCCATGTTATGGCTTTCTTTCTTGACCACCATCTCGTCTCACATATTTTCTGAAGCCGTCATAATCTTTTTACTCCAGTATTTGTTTTAGATTTGTTTAAAATTTCAATCCGTACATTCATTCGTTTATATAAATCGGAAAAAAGTGTGGATAAACGATTGAGAAGTTCAAATAAGTTTTTTGTGAATAAATTATCACATGAATCACAAACGCATAAATTTAAAATATGTGCATGGCACCAAACATACATTTTCTAAATTTTCATTTTTAATATATGCATGAAGGCCTTTAAACTCTCCACGCATATTGACTGGGCCGTTAAATGACTCGCCCACAATATTTTTATAATCAATATTATATTTCAGAAAACATGATTTTATAAGTTTATACATTGCTTTTCCTGATGACTTTTCTACTCGTAAGAGTGCAAATAAACGTTCTTTTATCTCTCCTTTGTATATATTCCGTATACAGATTGCTGCTTGATCTGATGCTCCAATATCCTGATTGCTATCAACTTTCATGCTAAATATCTGGTCTTCCAATTCTTTTCTCATTATGTTCTTAATATACTGTCCAATCGCTATAATAACTTTATTAACTGTTGTTTTAGAGAGTAGAGTCACGATGGAGCCTTTTCTTTTTGTAGATGTGTTATTGTCTGTTTTATTTTTTTATTGCGTTTTATTGCTAAATTTAAGTGATTACTAAAAATTGCATCTTGTTCAGATGCAAAACGAACAAGTTCTTCAAAGTATCCTTTATTTTCATATAAATTTTTATTTATTTATTTATTTATTAATTAACAGGTAGAATCCTTTACAACAATTTTGTACATAATAATTACATCAATAATACAAATCATACACATAAGTATATAAAACAAAAAGTACATATAATAATCATAATAATTTTAAAGAAACAAAGTAAAACAAACAATAGCAAAAGACGCATAAGAAAATTGGTATAATTTATAAATTAACAATAATACAATAATACAGTTAATGTCATTACTATTGATGAATGGTGCTCTCGTTAACCAATCGCATCATACGATCCAAGGGATTATTAAGACCGTAGTTAGTGGTGTGAGCAGAAATAGGGAACATGATGTCTAGTGCTGGGAGAGGGGATTTTAAAATTGACCAATGGCAAAAGAGAGAGAGCATTAACACTACCATCTACCAGTTTACGCAAAAATACTAGGTTGACATTAACTCGTCGATCCGCCAATGATAAAAGGCTAAGTTCCTGCATAACTATAGAATAATCATGAGGGAGTGGTTTATTTTTAATATAAATGCAGCTGAGGATAAAAATCTTCTTTGGACCCGTTCTAATAGGTAGGAATCTGTAACCGTAAAGGGTCCCACAAGACTGAGGCATACTCCAATATGGAACGGACAAGAGAGCAATATACAGTTTTCAATAAAGATGATAGATTGAACTCCTTAGATACACGTATTACGAATCCAAGTATTTTTAATGCTTTACAACATATGTTTTCAGTATGTGTATGGAAGTTGAGATCCGTGTTAAATATGACACCCAAGTCTTTTTTAATATACACAGGAATTAAACTTGTACCATTTATTAAGTATATGTGATTAATTGACGAGCGATGCCTTAGAAATGACATAGAATGGCATTTTGCAACATTAAATTGCAGCCCAATCTTGTTAAACCACGACACCAGGTTATTAAGATCGTTCTGGAGTGCAATACAGTCAGAGAAATTTTCAATTTTCCGATAAAGTTTTATGTCGTCGGCAAACATAAGTAGCTCACAGTTTTTGACTACTGCCTGAATGCCATTTACATATAGAGCAAACAAAATCGGGGATAAATGTCCTCTTTGAGGAACACCAGAAGATACCTTAGAAATGGAAGATTTACAACCAAATACTTTGACCCATTGAACTCTATCAGCCAGATAGGATTTAAACCATGATATAAGTGGTTCACTTATTATGTTATATATATATATTACAATATCATTTATCATGGAATAATTTATAAATAAATTATGGATGAATCCAGTGGCTTAATTGTGGGGGGAAAATGCCCCCTCTGACATTTTTTTGAGAGATGAAAGTATAATTTTGTCCCTCCCCCCAGATAATCCAACAGTACAAATAGCACCTTTTATTAATGAACTCTTATGGATATTATTTAACAATATTGGTACCTAGTACATGCTACCTACAATTTATGTTTGTTTAAACCATAAAATGAGTTAAAAGACTCATGTAAAATCAAACAATTAGATATAGTGTATAAAATACATACAATAAAAATACGTTTTAACTGGTGAGGAGGAGGGATGTCAGGGTTTTGGTAATAATAAATATATTATATATATTATTATATATATTATTAACCTATATATTATATATATGTTATATATATAAGCCCCCCCCCTAGGTTTTTTCTCAGTTACGTCACTGGATGAATCCGTAATCGTGACCACGGTTATCTGTTATCTGTAGTCTGTAAATAACCATGATCGTGATTAAAGAATTATAATACAATATAATAATATACATCATACCTACCGGCTACCATGCATATTATTATTAAAACTTATAAGCTATGGTTTAACTATGAACTTATCGTAATATCGTAATCGTACCAACCAATAGAAGCAGTAGTTTTAAACTGTTTGGTATTTAAAATTTTAAAATACATATATTAGTAACATCGTCAAATGTTCAGTTGCCCCCGGCGGCCCATATGTTGAGCCGGCCCAGTGTGCTACAGCACACTAGCACATCTGGCCAGTCCGCCCCTGACTACAGTAAAACCCCTCTAATCCGTCACCTTCGGGACTGGAGGTATAGTCGGATTATTAAATTATAAAAAAACATTTGAAGATAAAATGTTACCAAATTTATTTATTAAATTATTTTAAATATTATTTTTAATTACATACATATAATTAAATTAAATAAATAATTAAATAATAAAAAAAAAATAAAAAAATAGATAAATAGTAAACGGTCAATTCATTTTATAAATATATCTAGCCACATACTATAAATTGGAAAATCCATATTCATATCGATAATACTATCGTCGGATCAACCGGAGTGGCGGACTAGTCGTGGGCGGATAAGAGGGGTTCTGCTGTACCACACAAAACATTGATTTCTATAAAGTATAAGTTTTTTTCTGTCACTTTGTTTAGTTTCCGTAATTCTATGCAAAAGCGTAATTTAATATTTTAAATTTATCCTTATATATACCTACTAAAGAGAACAAGCCTTTTTTTATGTTCCAGTTTCGTGACTACACTAACATTTTTCTAATTTTTTTTTTTTGATAAAGTTGTTCCAAATATCTGCTCGGATATCTCTACGTCACCCCATTTTTCGTTGTTTTTTTTTTTCTTAAGCGAGGAAGAGCATTATTTATAATTTAATTTAATTTGTCATTTCAGTTAATCGTTTAGGTACTGTGGCCGGAATAATAAACCACAAATTAATATAATATTGTAATCTTAATCATAATTTTAATACTTTACGAGTTGTATGAAAACACCGATCACTTTATATTTATACCATTACTAGCTCAATTATATAAATACATTTTTTTTTCTTTAAAACAATAATGTGTGT
Organism: Sipha flava; assembly: GCF_003268045.1. Classification (NCBI taxonomy): domain Eukaryota; kingdom Metazoa; phylum Arthropoda; class Insecta; order Hemiptera; family Aphididae; genus Sipha; species Sipha flava. The sequence goes on along the minus strand of NW_020272950.1, from coordinate 247,441 downwards.
TGATTTTTGAATTTCATTTAAAAACTACACACGGGTGAAACCGATTAATTCAATTAGTTTATTATAATAGTATTAACTTAATTTTAATGACTTCGGTTATAATGTTATTATATTATGTAGTATAATTATTTATTAACTGCTAGTAAATACAAGAAAAACGTAACTTTAAAAAAAAATAATATTATTTTGATTTCAGATATTTTATCCAATACTAATTTTATCAAAAAGAAGCATTCAAAAATAACTAATTTATCTTCAACAAATATGGAAGCTGAGTATAAGAAGCTCCATGACCATGAAAATGAGTCTTTAAGTAGTAAGTTTTATTTATTCATATCTATACTTATTTTTTTATATTTTGAATTAATTCATTTAAAACTATTTTTTTTTTTTTTTTAAAGGAGAATACAAACTTAAAAAAGCTAAAGTTCATAGAGAACGCGAAAAAAATAATCTAATAGACATTGATATTTATTCTATCAAAGACAGTGTAATTGGTAAATATCACGCTGGTGAGTTATATTTCAATAACTATTTTATAGAATTAAAATGAGTGGGAGAACAACTTTAATTTACTATTTTATTAATTAAGATTGTAGTGGATACAGTATAACTTTTAGACTTAATACTACTGGTAGTTATATAATTTGTTGAGTTAGACTATCAAATAAATAAAAAAAGTTTAAAGACTATCAAATACACTGCTAAATATTGTAGTAAGGTCCAAAATATAATAAATAAATTATTAATAGTGTCTTAATGCTTTCATAAATCTTAAATTATAGTATAAGTGCAAATATGTTAAATTTATAAATATTACATAGATAAATGTCTATGACTTATTTAATTAATGCGTCTCATTTTTCTTGAACAGTCTCTTCTTGAGTCTTCTATTCTAAACATAATATTAAGAAGTCCAATATCAATTCCTAGACATCCTTAGTATCGAACCTTAGACCTTTTATTTCCCAGTCTTCTATCCCAAATTGATGTATATGTTACGGGTAAAGTTCGAAAATAGGTAATTTACACATTACCCGGATAAAGTACACCTTATTCATATGAATAGTATAATGTGTACATTATCCAGTGTGCATTATCCATGAAGTAAAAAAAGTAAGCTCTGGTATGAAGTTGAAAAAAAACCAAATCATATTAATTCGAAAAAAAAAATTATTAAGTAAATTATGTATAATTAAGTTATTATTTTGAAAATGAAAATAATTTTAAAAATTATATTAAATATAGCTATTTATTGGAATATTTCAGATTTGGGTGATATTTTAAGTTACAAACTTTTCTCCAGATTTACATTTACTCTTACATTTAATTTTTAAACAGTTATTTGTACAAAAACATTTTTTAAAACTTGGACCATCGAAAAAAAATTGTGCATTTGGCTATTTCAAACGGCTATTTTTGTAGCCGATACTTATAAAATATTTATTAATGATTCATTATGGTTTATTTGTTTTTTTTTTTTCACGTTTCTTATTTTAGATAAAACTCGTATGTTATAATATTTTGATTCCGTTAAACTTACCGAATTTTCATTATTTTCCTTAATTAATTTATTAAAACTCGCAGAAAATTTCTCTTTTTGAGAAGAAATTTTTTTTTTTTAAAAAAAATCTAAATTATAAAACATTAATAAACCGAACAAGTGAACTCGAAAACCGAAAGCACCGTACTGAAGTTTAAAATTATTATACAATATCAACGCACACGATTTATCATAATGTACAATTTATATTTTATCGTATTATATTTTATGAAAAAACTTTGTCCATACAAAAGTAGATAATGTACTAATTACCCGGTTAATGTACCTACAAAATAAACGTTTTACAAATATATTTACTTTATCCAATAGACATGGGTATTGTTCACATTGCCCAATTTTCGTACTCCACCCATAACATATATATGTTGTTATGGTAAAATATATGTTTCTTGTTTCTTTATTTACTTCTTCGTCTTGATTTATATTATTTGTCTTCCATCTAGTAGTTGGACTGAGTAAATAGTAAGACCTTTATTTTGTGTACAATATATTACTAATATATCTTTTTTATCTATTATAGTTATATACTATAACCTTTGGTGAGGGGACCCCCCTCCATAAATACACCACTGATATTGGTAATATTGGTATCTACGGGTAAATAGACCTATAATTTCACGAAAACCTTAAATTGATGGATGACTATGTCATGTTAGATGATCTACTGGTGTTGTCTGCAATTATGCACACGAGTTTGGGATATAAAATCATAGACGCCAGGTTTTAAAATGTTTAATGTGTGCCTTTGCCCGACCTTGGTATCATAGGCATAAATGAACAATTTTTGATAAACGGGGTTTAGCTCCTAATTGATAACAATGTCTCCGTAAAATTTAAAAAATGCATGGAATTGTCTTGGGAGCTAGTTACAATTTAATCTTCTAAAATTTTAATTTTGGCTCTCCATATTGCACCTATTGGTGTTATGATTTTACTACTTAACTAAAAGCGTTTACATTTTCTTATGGATTTTATTAGTATATATAAATATTTAATAATACAATATTATAGTATTAACTATTTTGTACACTGAAAAATGCAATTTCATCATTAATTATAAAATATAATATTAATTATTAATCATACAACAAAATAAATGTATACTGAATTGATAGCTTATTTAATAGCTAATTAAATAATAATAAGTAAAACAAAAAAAAATTAATTTGACTACTTACATAAAAAATGTATTTTGACGTATTTTAGTTAAATTTATAAATGAGCTATTTGCACAATACCTATATATATCTTCATTACAATAGACATGCAATAAACAATATTGTTAAGACGATTTTGTATCATTATTGACCTTGAAAATGTTTTTTGACCTTTGTAGTATTGAAAAAGATCATTCCGCAGTACAAGACGATACTGGAACAATCAATATAATTTTTAGAAGTTTATTAAACTCTGTTAACGTAGCTCTAAATGAATTATATGATTTAAATACATCTGTGGAATCATGTGTAATGTTTATACTCATTTTTCTTGATTGAAATCAATTCCATAAAAGGATCTAACATAATATGTTACCAATTATAAATTCTTCAAGTTCGCATAAATGATAAATTATATATTTTTTTGAAATCGGTTATTTAATGATGATAATGTAACATCTAGAAGTTTGTAAAATATAATTTTGTATTTTTCTTTAACTGATGAAAATGTATGCCTTTTTCACTATTACCTTGAAGAAATTTCTTGGCATTTTTTATATTCTCAGTTCGTTTGGCTTTTTCATTTTTAGGTCACTAGAGTTTACTGAAACTTGTTCCCATAAGTCATCAAATCCAGAATCTCATAGGTGTTGAATAGATATGGTAATGTTTTCAATTTTTAATTGTACTTTAAATACACGTTATTAATATCTAATATTCTATGGTGCACAGCCTTCCCCCCCCCCCATAATAATTTCAATGGGTGCCTTAGCCCCCAGACACCTACGTACCTATGGCACCTATGGATATAATATTGGTCCAGAATGTTTAATCATTCATTACCGCATAGTAGCAGGGTGTTAAGTAGTTAGTTTATGGGAATAATTTTCTAGACCATATTGATAATTCTTTTGGTTGAATATTATTTTGTTTAAAAATGTAATAAAATCTTTTTCTTCTTATGCGATGATGCGTATTTAATCATTTTACTACGTTTCTAATCTTCCTTTCGTTACATACATTAATTTCTACCGATTGTATTGAGCTTATAAGGCCGCGCGCACATTGGATACGAATTCGTTTCGTACCAAAAAGTTACGAATACTGGTCGTACGAATTGGGTGCGCACACTGAACTCGTTTTTGTCCGTAAAATAGTCAGTGTTTCGGTGACATCGTATTCGTAACGTCCTGGCACGCAATGGATAATCCATTTCCGACGTACGAACGTTAACGAAATCCGGACAAGTTCGGATTGTTTTCGTACGTCGGAGCTACATGTACGTATACGGTACGAACACCTCGCACCCAGTCTGCGCACTCGCATAGTATTTGGTAGGTCGGGATCGTTCGTGCGTGTAAGTATAAGTTCACACGAATCAAATTCGTACGAAAACGCATTCAATGTTCGCGCAGCCTTAGCATACCTACCTACTTTTTCAAACTCGCTCCTCAAAAGCAAATTTTTTATTAAATAAAAAAAAAAAATTTAAAAATTAAAATTATTTTAAATTTTTATCATTCACAGTAACTACTATGCATCTGCAAACGCAATAACTAAAGCATCATGACTTAGTTTTATTCATATATACTTCATACATTTTTTTCATCGGTATTCACTATTATATAAAATTTCATCAAATTAACTTTAAAACTATTTTACATAAAAAAATCTTTAACTATTTTATATATATAAACATTTGATACCGCTTAATTGTATTACTTTGGTACGGGATATAACTGATAACATAATCCGATTAATAACACTTAACAAAAGTTAAAAAAAATAATAAGCGTATTTATTATTATTATTTAGAGTATGTAGATATAAAAAATTTAAAATTGTTTAAATCGTAATTATATTACGTAATATATAAAAATACATATATACATATTTACTACTACTAACTTGAAAAATATTTTTTATTGATGACTTTTTTTTTGTTTCGTTGAAAGATCATTGATAAAATCTCCACTAAAAACCTCACACTGATAATATTATGAGGCGTATTGATTACAAAAGCCGACGTAATTTACACATATAAGTGTATATCCGGCCCGTACTTACACTTCTTGATTAACAATTAACAATTGATACCTAAGAATAACAATGATTACTTTTTTTTTTTTTTTTAAGAAAAATTTACAATCTATATACAATTTATATAATAAGTAAATATGATGAGATGAATATTACAGGACATGAAAATTTTGAGGGAAGGGAGTGTCCAGTGACACTACTTCCAATTTAAACTTAGTGGGGAGGTAACTTTATAATAATAGCACTAGGCATTATTTAATAAATCACGTGGCCATTTGCGTTTGAGGCGACGAGGGGGGCTATCAGGTATTGTGCAAGAAGAGAGTTTAGATATGAGTGGGTTTGGATGGTTAAAGGTATTTTTATGAAATTTGTTATAATGATAACAGGCAAGAGTGAATATTGATGGTATGTTAAGATCATGATGTAGGGTGCGGTTGCTGACGTACCAGGGAGCATTAGAGAGGACACGCAGAGATATTGATTGGAATGCTTAGAATTTGATTATGTTTGAATTTTTAGTGGTACCCCACAGCTGCATTCCGTAAGTCATTGCTGGACGTAATATTTGTTTATATAATAGTGTTTTGTTATTTAAAGAGATTTTGGATCGAAGAAGTGGTCTTAATTTGTGAAGCCTGAGGTTAAGGGAAGTTCTTTTAGCTTTGACGTGATTAGCCCATGTTAGTCTTTTGTCGAGAAGGAGTCCTAGGTATTTAACGCAATTGACAATGGGAATTGTTTGATTATTTATGTAAACTGGAGGAATTGTTGTAGGCCTGAGGGTAAAAGTGATGTGAGTGGATTTATTTTCATTAACTTTAATTTTCCATAAGCTGAACCAATCTTGTAGTTGGGTTAGGTGATCTTTGAAGTTGTTTATAGTGGTGGCTATTTCTGAGTTGGTTGATATTATGGCTGTGTCATCGACGAAGGTATCTAGAGTAGTGTTGATAGATTGTGGTAGATCTGCTGTATATATATATTATAGAGAGTCGGGGAAAGAATACTGCCTTGAGAGACGCCTGCTTTAATAGGATGTGGGTCAGAAGTTTCGTCTTCACATCTTACTGAAAAAGTACGGTTTGATAGGAAGGATTTGAGTAAGACGAATAACGGAGTGGGTAAAAATAATAATTTGAACAATAGTCCTTCGTGCCAGACCCGATCAAACGCCTGAGCAACATCAAGAAAAACCCCAGAACAAAATTTTTTTTGTTCAAGAGATGAGGCAATAGTGTCGAATAGTCTGTGTAGTTATGTGTAGTTGGTAGAGAGAGGAGTGCTTACTCCTAAAGCCGAATTGAGCGTTTGGAATAATTTGTTTATCGTTAAGTATCGGATAAATTCTTTTTAATATGATTTTTTCTAAAATTTTTGAGAAGGTAGGAAGTAAGCTAATAGGCCTATATGAGGAGAGTTGGTCAGGAGGTTTTCCTGGCTTGTAGATTAGGATGATAACTGTGTGTTTCCAGATGGGAGGGATATAGGATAGACGAAGAATGCTATTGTAAATATAAGTGAGAAGTAAAATTGCTTTCTTATGCAGGTATTTAGCAATAGTATTGGTTATCAGGTCGTGGCCTGGGGATTTATTATTTTTTAAGTTTTTAATGATATTTAGGACTTCAGAAGGGGAGGTATGTTTTGTAGGGAGACCGTTGGGAGAGTGTTTAAGATTGATGCTTCAATATTAGAGTAGTGGCTTCTAGTGAGAAAATTTGGATGTGGTGAGAATCTATTTTCAAGATCTGATGCGAATAAGTTTGCTTTGTCAAGAATTGACGAGGCTAGGGAGTTGTCGAGGTACCGTAGGGGAGGTATTTTACTTTTTTCCTTTAGGATGTTTTTAGTGGCTTTCCAAAGAGAGTTGTCTGTATTAGAGAGAGATTCCAAGTAGTTGTGAAATTTGTCAGAATTGTATTTTCGAAGAATATTTTTTAAGCAGTTGTTGAGAGTGTTGAAATGCTTTTTATCACTCGGCAAGTGTGTTTTTTGCCATATACGGCGGGTTCGACTCTTTTCTGTAATGAGTTGTATTATGTGTGAGGGTAAAACATTGGTTGTGTGAGTGGAGGAAGAGTTGTTTTTAGAAGCATCGAGTGGAATCACAGCTACACCGCTCGAGGATGGTCTAAATGCCCATGCTACCTTCAAACTAACACTCAATGTAACAACTTCGGTTACTCCCGTTTGTAATATATTGAAACAAAGTAATTTTGCGGAAGTTTTAAAAAAATACAAAAATAATAGTGCGGGACGAAATTACAATGGAACATAAAGGTGGTGTTGAGGCTTTAAATAGATATCTAAAGGATATAAGGGGAAATAAAAGGTTAATGGGTGGTGTAACGGTTTTGCGGTCTGGAGACTTTACAAGTAGTACCAAAAAGGACCAGAACCGATGAAGTTAATAAAGTCATGTCTTAAAAGATCTACTTTGTGGCTTTAGATTTATATACTCAAACTGTCGAAAAATATGAGGGTATACTTGGAAGAGGAAAAGTTTTCTAGTAGTTTTGCAGATCTTTTACTTGAAATTGGCAATGGTGATTATCCGTCAGTTAATGAAATCATAACTATCCCAGAAAATTTGTGCAAAGCTATAACTATGGTTCAAGATTTAATTTCAAAAATTTATCCAGATATTGCTCATATTCATGATAAGCCTATGGAATAGTTGTGTGAACGTGCTATACTCACTCCAAAAAATGACTAAGTGGCGGCTATCAATGATACACTGCTGATTTACTTTAAAGGGGAAGAAAAAGTATATACTTCGATAGATACGGCGGTGGTCAACTAGACGATGACACTAATTATCCGGTTGAATTTAAAAATTCATTGAAACCACCGGATATGCCTCATCATAGGCTTATTCTGCGTGTGGAAACACCTATTATGTTGCTGCAAAATTTGAAACCACCTAAACTGTGCAACGAAACCAGGGTTAAAGTCAAAAACTTTACATCGCAATTTAGTAGAAACCACAATTTTAACTGGATATGCAAAAGGGGAAACTGGTTTATACCACGAATCCCTTTAATTCCGAATGATCTTCCGTTCCAATTTAAACGATTCTCAAGTCTCAAGGCCAATCTCTAAAATTTACAGGAATAGATTTACGAGAAAACTTTTTTTCACATGGGCAGTTCAACGTAGCTTGCTCACGCGTAAGCTCACCCAGTAGCTTGGTTATTTTGTCATCTACTAATAGATCAGCTAAGAATATTGTCTATAGAGAAATTTTTTAGATAACATTTTGAAAAACTATTAGTAAAACATTTATTTTAAACCTTCTATGCTAAAACTTTAGAAAATTTAAATCTAGCGAGCCAGAGCATAAAAAAAAAAGGTCATTCAATTATGAATTTTAATTAGCATTTATATATATGGAAATAATAAATTCAACAGACACGATAGCATAATCCGAATGGTACGAAGAAATTGATATAGTTAAATATTTTGGTAACAGCTATGGTTGAAAGCCACATACTTATACATTTATATGACATTTAGACATTTGACGATGTTTAATACTAGATAACAATTATTATATTGCTAAGTTAGAGCATAGACGATAAGCTTTAAAATTGTATGATGTAATTTTAAAATATATTACAGGCCAAATAAAAAAGGCTCACGGGTCGGATGCGTGTGAGCTTTAACTTATAGAATAAGTTATATCACAGTGCTTCCCAAATTTTTTCGACTCACGGCGCCTTTTTTGATCTAAGGTTTTTTCAGGGAGCCCTTCTCCAAGCCATAACATAACTAATCATAAGGAAAATGTTATACCCGATAGTATTTCATGACGGCACGGTGTCCCTGTACAAACATCGCGGTGCACATTTTGGGAACCGATGGGTTATGATAATAATTATTATCTTAAAAACTAAATTAATATGTATAAATAAATATTATTTCAATAATCTTAACTAATTTAAATTTCAATAGATTAAACAAAATTTAATCATGCTAGGTTACATAGATTTTTATACTTAAACCCGGCAATGACGAGTAATTCAGCTAGTGATGGTATAAATTAATATAGTATGTAAATTAATAGTTATACCATTGATTAAATATACATAGATAGCCCAAGCTATAGGAAAAATCGTTAACGCTTATTAAGTGAAAAGGGAGCCAGAATTGTAGTAGTGGGGGGGGGGCATGTCAATAGGTTGCGCTGTTAATAATTTCTTCTGCTATGAAAATGTTTTGTCTTACCAAGACCAATTATCTATCATCTATTTTGTTATTAATGTTATCACTATCAATGCGGAATTGAATATTTAAATTTGCAACAACGGTTTTGAACGATATTGAATTAATTTTTTCGACTTAACTACTTGATATATAAGTTATAAATCATAATAGTTAACTGAAATAAATAAATAATAATACTATATAAATATAATCAATATTATGGTATTATTTAAGTATATAACTTTATAACTATTATAAATGTTATGTTGTATTAAGTAAGACGACGCTAGACACAGACAATTGTTGTTTCCGTCTTACAAGTACACAAAATGGTAAATTTACGTTCAGCAGATTAGGTTTGTTTAGCTTCATTAGTTTAAAAATTAGAATGAATCGACCTATAATGACACTTGATGGTAAGAACATTATCTATGTCTTCTCGTTGATTTTTAACGATATTTTAATTTTTAAGTGAATTATGAGCATTTAATATTTTTCATACTCATAAAACAGTTATTGATATCTTAAAAACAACGAGAGAACACAGATAATGTTCTTATCTAAAAGTTTAATAATAGGTCAATTCACTTTAATATCAAAACTAAAAGCACAATATTGAAACCAGTAAAAAAAAATGTATTATGTCGTACGTGTGTGACATCTTGTTATTCTAAGCAGACGGTTCATTTTCGCTCATAATATAAAATAATATAAAGAATTAATAAATAGTCATATTCAGTAAATAATAATAAAATTCAATATTCATTTATATTCTTGGAATAGGTACTTCTTATTTCGGTTTAACAAGCAATTAAAATCTTTTGAATCACACGGCGTAACCCTCTCTACCCGTATATATTTTCATTGTCAACTTTAGTTCGATAATAATTATTTATTATAATTAGTGGACAATTTATTACTATACCCGCTACCTACTGACATTCTTAAGTTACTAATATTCGTGTTTCCATATTGTCCATTGACTAAATAATTTCTTTTAATGTTGATTATAGATCCTTCATCTAATGATAATCAAAATTTAAAGAAAAGAAAAAATACTGAAGTGATTAATTCTTCATCAAAAAGTGTAATAAGCAAAAAACAAAAATTTAATGACATTCAAGATAATGGCTTTGGTAATAGGTTGATTTACTCGTTTAAATACATACTGATGTTTTCAAGTTTAATTTTTTTTTTCTAGGAAATAATTATACTAAAAAATCAAAACATGAGAAAACCAAATCTAAAGACTTTGATTTTTACCATAATAAAAATGATATTGTTATTGAAAACCACGAATTAGGTAAGTTAACTTTCACAGACCTATATTTTATATTTGAATATATATTTATTGTTATTATAATTATATATATATTATTATAATTATAGATATTATAGAAATATTATCGAATACTCAATTAAAAATATTAAAATATACTATTTATATAATGTATTTCTAATTTCGATTTCAGATTTTCCAAGTAATAATTGTAATGTAAACAAAAAAAATCATTGCAAGATTTCTAATTCATCTTCATCAACAATACAATTAAAAAATAAAATATGTTATAATGTTGAAAATGAAACATTAAATGGTAGGTTTATTTATTTATATCAAAATTATATTTTATAAGTTATATAAATATGATGTATCAATTGTTATTAGTCAATGCTCAAGTTAAAAAAGATAAAGAGCATAAAATACAAGAAAAAAAGAAACCAGTTGATGAGGAAATTTATTCAGTTGAAGAAAATATTGTTCTAAGTAAGTTGGTTTCAATAACTAAATATTTTATTAAGTTTAAAATAACAGCAGTTAAATTAGTAGTTCCTGAATTTTTCTATATTTGTCCTGTAAAGAATATGAGCATTTATGCAATAAAATCTTCTAGAATTGTGTATTCCAAATGTCTTTTACAATGTCTGAGTTTTATGTGATATTTGATGCATTTATATAATTATTATTCTCATGATACAAGTCCTTTGAACCTCCTTTAAATCCGAATGCAATACTATATTTATTAATGCTATAAATATATACAGCTAATAATAGTTTTGTATTAATAATCAGTAATAATAGTTAATATATTTTTTTTTTAATTAATAAAAAAAATTGTTTAAGTAAAGTGAACTAACTGATTTTTATGTTCTGGATTGATTATTATTATTTTAAATAATTCATTTTCATCAGTTATTATATAAAAAAAATGATATATTCAATTACCTCAAAAATTAAGCTATTAACAGATATATACGTTAATAGATAACAGATAATTGTTAGCGATCAATTTACAGTGCATAAATTGATCGCAAGCTATTTTTGATAGTATAACAATTTTTAGTGCCTTAAAGAATTAAATAACCAAATAATTATTAAAAAAATATATATTATAGTAATAAATATTGCAGGACATTTAGCTGCCTAAAAAATATTATATCTGTAGCTGGAAATTATGTGCTATGCCTCTTAAATAGTCTTCAAATGTTCTATTTTCATAATCTAAACAATTTTTTTTTTTAGCACTCCGATTTTTATAAAAAAAATTTTGACGGCGGTTACATCACTGCAACATATTGCTCTATTTTCATTCTATTTACTTACTCCTCTTTTTGCTACTCATTTATTAACTTCAATATGGGTGCGATGAGGAGTTTAACATTGCAGAAAAACAATTGTGCCCTCCATTATACAGAATTATTTGTTCAGGGTAAATCAGTAGACACTAAAGAATAGTTGTTCCATATATTTATTGGAAAATTAGGTTCTCTTCTTTTTTTTATTTCTGTATAAACGACCCGTCCAATTTCCCTCAAAATAATCTATTAATGTCATCAATACCTCTTCATTTTTAATATAAAAATCTATGTCTAAAAGTTTCACAAAAGCATCAATAACTTTATTGGTTGATACATTCGCCAAAGCTGATAAACATTCGAGTATATAATTCAAAATCTGAATTTTCCCTATATTTTTTTTATTTGAAAAAACATCAATTTATAGATCCTTTTGAAATTCATATTTGACAGCATTCATCTTTCCCTTTTCAAAGGCCATCATTATATATATTTTTTTCTTATGATATACAAGCCATTAAGGCCTTTTGCACGCTTCAATCAAATTTCTCTATACATTCCGGTCCATTGCATCTTCCGATCGCTTTGTCTCGTCGGTATCTGAAATATCTTAAGGGGATTCGATCCGTGTAGTTTTTAAGGAGTTGAATATAGGCAATTTGTCACACGCGTGCGTGAACGCCATGAGAGTGTGTGTGAAGTAAATGATCACTAGTGTGTGTAATTACCCCGCTCTATACCCTCTTTCAATATGCCATGCCGGGTCATATTAATCTCGTGTTGCTAATCACCAATGCATCGGCGCGGCAACAGAACCAGTTTTCCAATAATAGTCCGTATTTTACTACTAATACTATTGCCGACGTAATTGACATTTTATCATAAATAAAGTCATCAATAATAAAATTAAAAATTATATTACCATTTACGTTTTAAAATTTAATTAAATGTATATAAGATTATAATTATAAGTTATAAGCCTGTTAGAAGTAGAAGTCCTCGGTCAAGCCACGAATAGATAGATAAAATGAGTATATGTGTATAGCGACATACTACGAAAATAAGCTAATAAAACATTATATTTTATATATATATATATATATATATTAATATCTCATAAAAAGTAGACATATTTTGAATTATACGTTCTATTGCAAATGGGTGATATAAGCTATCAATAAAAATTTCAAATTTTCAGTTTAAGTATACATATGAATTGATCTTATAATTAAATACATTATTGGTTATACATTTTCACCTAGACATAGGAGAAACATAGCTTGAAACATTAATTTGTATTTTATAAAATGTATTTTCTATTTTATCGGGTAGTAAAGTATAAACAGAAAGCAAAGCCTTGACTGGGAGGAGTCCAGGGTTTCCTCCCCCCCAACCGAAATTTTTAAAAGTAGAAACTAGTTAATAAACTCTAAATTGTATTAAATAATAATTGTATAGTTTCGTTAAAACAGTAATTTAAAATAAGATTAAATTCATCATTTTATTTTATTTCAACGTCGTAATAAAGATTAGGATTAATAGATAAGGTTAGCTGGTTAGATACTAGTTACATTAGAAGGTGAATGTCACAGATGATATAAACTTATATATGAAAGTCGATCGCAGGAAATCCAAATTATTTAAGACTAAGAAATAAGAATATAACAATATTGTGTGTATTGTAAAATATTAATTTTACTGCCGTCCTAAATAAATTCAAAAAGATGGAACTATTTTACTAATATAAAATAGTTTACATATATTGCATGTTTGTAGATTATAAATTAATAATTATTTTATAAATTTAATATTAAAAAAATTGTATTTTATATTTTATCTTTTTTTTTTATTTGTGCTTTTAAATAATGTGAATAATTCTATAATATGTATAATATAAATAATCAACTATTATATAAATCGAATATTATATGATGACTTATGTTTTCAATAATGATAATAATAAAATTTTATATTTTTAACGTAAAAATGAAAAGTGTTTAGTATCTATATTTAAAAAAATGTTAGACCCCCTGAATTTTTTTTCCAGTTACAGCCTTGACAGAAGGAATAACGTTCGAATAATAAACAGCGTGAATAGTATAAAGTTGTTGAAATATTTAAAGGCTTCATGAGAATGTTAACTCACAAAACCAATTGTCACAGTTAACCATTAATTCAAGGTTCCGTGTTGTACCGAATAATATAATTCGATTTGTCTCAGATCTGTTATCAAATTGTAAAAATTGCTCACCGTTCGTTATTTTCATGAATCGGTCCGGAATTTCAAAATTAAAATTTTGAGGATTAATTGAAGCTTCTAAATGAGATTGACGAACTCGCTGAACGGTTCTTTTTAGAGTTGGCACATTTGGTAATTGTCCAGTAACTGAAGCAGATACCTTAATATTAAAAATAATATTAATAATAATAACATTTATAGAAATAATATAGTATATACTTGCCCTAGAAACAAGTGTTCTGAATGCGTGGAATTAGATGTACATTTTGCATTTATTTTCATCTCATTTATTACAGTTTTAACTTCTATTTGAGTGAATCAGGGACGTTTTTTTGAAATTTTCTCAATATCGATATCACCAATAACATGAACGTGGCCTCGCCATTTATTTTTAAAACTTAACGCATCTCCATATTTTCTTTTGTACTCCTTTTTTTTTTCGAAATTTTGAAATGGTACATAAAACCTTCATTAACTAACGTATTTGAACCTCTCACTTTTTATATATTTTAAAAACATTTTAAAATTCCTATATTATATAAGTAATTATTAGAAGTAGTACTGTTGTATGGTGTCGTACCACTGACAACTGATATAGTGTATAAAATAAGTACTAGTGTAGGTATTGAATAGTGACTTAATCTTTATTGCCCATATTGTTTTAGATACTAATATTAAGTTTCCGATTATGATATATTTTATTGATTTTATTTGGTTTTTTTCGGTTAATAATTATTTGATTATTGAATTCTATACGACCGCTATCACTTTTAAAAATAAACATTTTAGAATTTAATAAAACTATTTGAGTTATGAGTACATATCGTGTAATGCATGATAAAGAAATGAAGTATTTTTTGATTAGGAGAAAAAATTGAAAATATAGTGAAGTGTCAAATGTTCTAAATTTCTCCAATTAAAAACCTGAATTTGTAATTTTTAAGTTATATTTATAAATTACCGTTCTTGGATGAATATTTCATTTAATCTTAATCCAAAACAAATTAAATATATATTATATTGCTTCAAGTAATACATTTATAAACAGTATATGTAAGTCAAATTACTGTCAAATAATAGTATAAAAAAAATATATTTTTTTTTATTTCCGGCTTTACGATCCATCGAGAATCTTTACCGCCAAAACTACCTCCTCCAATTTCTCTCTATCATACGCTATTACTCGCCAATCCGCCCCATCACTGCCGCATTCCATATCTTATTTATACTATCTATTCATCTTCTTTGTGGTCTTCCCCTTGGTCTCCTCCCCGCTAACGTCCAAGTCATTACTCCTAATATTAGGCATCCGTCTCCTCATCACGAATGTCCGGCCCATTGCATTCTTATATTTTTAATAAATTGCACAATATTTTCCTTTTTGTATAAATGTTCTAATTGGGCATTCGATCTCAGTTCCCAATATTGTGTTTCAATATTAAATACTGGACCATATATTCTTCTTAGAATTTTCCTTTCGAATCTTCTTAGTTTCTCTTCGTCACCTTTGTTTGTGGACCATGTGGCACAAGAATAAGTCAATACTGGTCTTATGCAGCTTATATAAATTTTTTCTTTGGCTTTTTTTGATAGCGTTTTTGATTTAAAGAGGATCTCCATTGCAAAATAAAATCGATTTGCTGCATTCAGTCTCACATTTAATTCATTTATATGCATAATATTTTTGTTGTTAAGAGTTACTCCTAAGTACTTAAATTCTTTAATTTATAAAAAAAAAATCCAGGTTTGGGGGTTTGGCGGCGGGCTAATAACCCATCATTGTATAAATATCTTGTTAAGAAACCAAAACAATAGCCTCGGGACAGAGTTGAGGATAAAAAATATATATTGTATATAAATAGTATATTGTTTAATTCGTAATGTTTTTCAACATTTACTGTATAAGATATATTTGGTCTATTACTCATATAATTACATTAAATAAAATAATAATAATAATAAAATTAAATTTTTTTTTTTTTTATTATAATAATTTAATTATAAAAAAAATTATAAATTTATTTATTTTTACAATGTAGTTTCTAAACCAAATAGTCATCGAACATCAAATGAAAGTTGGTCATGTGGAAGCGCAAGTTCATCAACACATATTTCTAATCGTAGAATGGAATCTGATGATGATAATGATGGTCAAACAACAGATGGTAATTTTATAACAACATGGTTGTTATTCTTTTTATACTATTTATTGTACTAACTACTAATTATTAATTACTAATATGAATTATTTATTCACAGATGATGATCAATATGTTAAAAATAGGAAAGTTACAAAAAAGAAAAGAAAACTGGATGATGAAGACCGCCATATTTTTGAACAATTTGGTTGTGAAAAACCATGTAAGTATACTTATACATATTTCATATTATATTTTTAATTAGTCTTAAAACTATTTTATTTATAATTGAACCTATAATTTTGAGATGCTTGTTATTAATAATAATATTTCTAAATTAAATTAATTATAATATTACTGCTTTCTTAGGCTAATTCATTTTAGATTTTGTGTGAAACAAGAAATGTATTGATCTTACCATGGTATTTCTGATAGAAAATATTTTTCAGTTGTTACTTGCTACTTATAAGCATTTGAAATTTGTGATTTTTTAAAATTTTAGATGCCTTTCTTTTACAAAAATAAGAATATAAATTACCTTATTGAGAAATTTCGTTCATTTTCCATCTTTATCAATTATCTTTGACATAAAATTATCTATTCAATTGCTTTAACTCAGAATTGTTTTTTTTCGAAAGCAATGGTTTCAAGTTTTAAAAATCAGTATAGCAATCCAGTAACCCATCACTGTATTTCATCTTTCCTAGAAGTTTCACTATTTTTTATTATTCCTTTTATATAACAAAATATTTGTATGTGCATAATTATTCTATAAAAATTCAATTAGCTTAGATTTTACTGGTTATTATTATTTTATTAATAACTTTTTAATCTTTTTGAAATTATTTTCTATTACTTAATCATTTCTATGCTCTTGTTTAGTAATTGTTCCCTTATTTCATTAGATTCAAGAGCAGCTAAGGTTAAAGCTACTGAAGCAATATCGTCACAAATGAAAAAACCTCCTACTGGGAAAGAAAAGAAAAATGATGGGAAGCGATCGAAGAATGGCAAAAAAAAAGATGAAGTGAGTTATGAAGTTATTATTAAACTTAAATACATTTAAAAATCACAAATTGTATTTATCTGTTAAGAAATTTATATCGTAATTTAATATGCCATTACCTCCGTCTCTTAATGTAAAGAATACTTGAGTATTTGTTGGCGTTTTTAAAAAATAATTAGAACAGTTTTATTAACTCCCAACAATTTGTTGTCTTTAATTTTTATCCATGTACATAAATTTAAAAAAAAAAAATTTAAAATAGTAATGATTATTACTATATTCAATTTTTTTTTCTTAAAAATGCATGTATAATATTTGTATAATTTTATCCTTTGCTTGTCATATTAAAACTAAGATATAATAACCATTGTTATTATATATATATATTAACCATTGTTCAAATAAAAACTATTTTATTTTAATTCTTAATAGTTTTTTAATAACATTTTACTTCATATTTATTTACAATCTACATCTTATTATTTAATTCATATTTTAATTGATCGTCCATTTGCTTAATGAACAATTTACCACATTTATATAAAATTTCTAATTTTTTTTATTTTATAGTTAGGAAAATTTGTATTTATAATTTGTCTGGGAATATTGTCTATAATTTTAGGATCATACAGCAATAAAATTATTTTTTTCTTTACTGATTATTTCTACAACACTTATTATCCACCTTAGTTATTATTTATTAAAAAATAATTTATTGAAAATCATGTTATAATTAATAATTTTATTTTAAAATCAAGAAAATTAGTAAATTTTGAATTTACGAATTTTGATTGAATTTGTGCCTATCTTTTTTTAACTCGTTTATTGAAATGTATTTGATTTTTCAGGAGGATCCATTATACTTTTCCTCTAATTTGTCAGACTATAACCTGACCTTACCGGTGCATCTTCGACAGATATTGATTGAAGATAAACATTTAATTGAAGACGATCGATTTGTTAGTAAATTATTATAAGCAATTATATTATCATTAGCTGTGAGTAAACACATTTAATTTAATTTTTCTAGATGGTAGTTTTACCTGCAAGATTGACCGTACATATTATTTTCCATGACTATGCATCAAAATATGAAGTGTAAGTATACTAATCATATTCATATTTATTCATCATATTATTTCATTTCGCATCAATAAATGTTTTCAAAAATATTTTATTGTATTTAAGGTGCCAAAACACATTAGAAGAATTGTTAGTGGCGTTTAATCTCTCGCTTAATGTATGGTTGTTACATCATCTAGAAAGACCCAAGTATCTAGAAGTAAGTTTTAAAATTTTATTTTAGTTTTCTTCCTACCTTAATATGAATTGTGTAATTAACTTGATCCTTTAAAGTATTATTTCAATTATAATTCTTAATAAATGTAAGACTATAATTTTAAAATGTAGCAAAATTACAATTACAATTTCAAAAATATGTATTTATTTCTTAAATTGTTTTAACTCAAATCATATATATGTATATATAAATAAATATTAAATTTTAATAATTTAATATATTTCACTCTAAAACTTAAAGATTTTTTATGTACTTTAGATATTAGAAAAATATCCAGGAATATCACCCAGCGAAATTTATGGCTTACCTCATCTTCTCCGATTTATAAGTAAGCATGATATTAATATAAATTATTTTATGTCTTAAGTTTTCTGAGAAAATATATTTTGTTAATACATGTATGATAATATTATAGTAAAATTGCCTAAACTCTTCCGTTTATGGGGAAATATCCAGCACAATTTCATACCAAATGTTATTAAATTCATGCAAGGATTATTAGAGTAAGTAGTGTAAATAAAATCTTATATGATTATTTTTATACAAATAATTAGTGAATATACTTAATTTATATTCTTACTTTTTTGGAGCCGTACTGTCCCTCAAGCAATATGGTGGTAAAACTCAAATAGCAAAAAAAAAAAAAAAAAACAAGTCACTTAAGCGCAGTGTATCCAAGACTTCCATATTATAATATAATAATTATTAATAACAAATTTTAAGTTGTTTCTTTATAATTATCAAGGATATACCATCTCAAATTTTCATAGAACTACAAAATAAATTATTTAAAAAATATAATATAAGTATTTTTAAATAATTTTCCTTCAGTTCAATTGTTCTTATTTATAAATAATTTTTACATTTCTCTAACTGGTTGTATTACAACATCTCACTGGTTTTTTTTTTTTTTTAACTATTAGTTTTTGAAATATTTATAGATTTTTTTTATTTAATTATATATTTTAAACAAAATGTAACTAAAAATCTATAAGTATCTAATATAATTAGTAGGAAGTTTTTTATTCCTACATTGCTCAGATAATTTATAATTTAACTTAAAATATTTAATGGCAACTTACTATTGTTTCAATATTATATATAAATTATATGGTATTGAAATATTCCAATAAAAATGTCTTATACTTGGTGTGTTTAATAATTGTATACATTTTCTTTTTACAGTTATCTCAACAAAGAACGTTTTGTTATGACACAAGCTGACTATGATTGTATTATGCCAGATTATTATAGAATGGCATACTATTCTTAATTATTTTTTATCTATGAAATCATCTTTACTTTGTTATACATCATTAAAATAAATAAATTTTCTATAATCATTTTTTTTTACTAATTTCTTTAAACAATATTTTTATTGTTTTTTAAGCTACAGTTTACCAATTATTTATAATTAAATTCTTCTAAGTATTATTTAATATTTTTTTGTAGTTCACAATTAAAATAATAATTTAATGTAATTTAAGTATATTTTAATTTTCTTTGAACTAAAATTGTTTATAATGTATAATATTATTAATTCATATTGTATCACCTTATTTGCCAGCAAAAAGTAAATCTTTTATTAATATTTATCCAGCAGTTATTATAATTAATTAAATATTCCTTGTTGTATAATTACTCTTAATATGTTCGTTCATTTTAAATAATATATTTTAATTTTAAACGTAGGTTAGATTATTTATTATTATTATTATTATTATGCTTCCTATATTATATCTTCTTAATTATCTATTTATCTATATATATATTAATCTTTAATAATATTATATTTAAATTTTAAACTTGGATTAACTAATATATTTAATATATATATTAAGATAAGTTAATACTTGACACTCAGTTTTAAGACTGATATTTTTTTTTATTACACTTAATAATTGTATTGATTAAGTATAAACAATTTTTTGTCTATAAATGAAACAAATTATAATGTAATAGTAATAAACATTATTTTAGATTAGTAAAACTATAAAATCATAAAATGATTAACTTATAAACCAGTTGGCTCTTAATATCAATTGCATAGAAAAATATCTCTACAGCAATTACTTATATGATTTTCAAATATTGTGTAATCATTTGAAAATAAACTTAACCACACTTTTCAACAAAATGTAAAACCTATCTTTTGTCTTGGCTCAACTCAAGGCCTTCTGATCTCTGGACTTTTATAATTATTATAAACTAATGTAAAACTCTATAGTTAAAAGGATTCATGTTGTGGTCTAGCTGGTTATTAATATTTTAGTATTTATAAAAATAATAAAATTGTGTTGTATTAACAAAATTATTCTTCTTTGTAATCAACCATTAAAGTCATTCATTCAAACATGTATCTTGCCATTTCACTCTATCCCTCGCTATGACATTTCATTTGGCCCTTCGGTCTAATATTTGTACATTCCTCCTGACTTGGTCTTTCCATCTTATTCAGGGTCGTCCCAAGGGTCTCTTTTCTTGGGGAGACCCACATTGAACCATTCGAATTAAAGTTCCTTCTTTTCTCCATGCCTGTCTTGCCCATTAGAATCCTTTTTTTAATTTCTATAATTATATCAGGCATTTCGTACAACTGTTTAAGCTCTTCGTTTTTTCGTATTCTATTTTTAGTTTAACTAAATTATTAAAGTATTAATTATAATTTAATAACAAACATTGTTTTTATTATTAAATAAATGAAACTGCTTTATGACAGCATCTGCGATTTGAGTACATTGTTGATCTTATTTATTCAACAGCATTCAAATATGACTACAAATGAACATTATATTTACGAATAGTGACAATCATTATCATTATAACTTAGGTTTTTTATTTGAAAGCTTGATGATGCCAATGATTTGAAATTTTCTTCTTTTGCTTTCATATGTTACGGACATACATAGATGTAGGTCCTTACTGCTCTTACAATATAGGCGGGACCACATAAATCGTAAATAATAGAAATCGAGTAATGATTATAAGTATATAAAGGAGTCCCGAATAGACCAATATTCAGATGTGGTATATACGAATAATAGCGTGCACCTCCACGTCAAATCATCTTTTAAATTAATTATTTGTACTTTAAAAAAAATTTAAATAAACAGTTAAACTAAAATGAGTATTTTTATTTGGAATATTTTCCTAAATCTTCAACATCATTACGATTGATTGACGGCACGCAACACAATTTGGCGCAGTCAGTAGTTCTTATTTTTTTTTAAAAGAATTTCTAACGAAATTCAATTCACGGAGGAAATCAATTCATTTTGATCATTGTCGAAGTAGGAAGTAGCAATTTCACCTATGCAACTTCAGAAGAAAAGAACCTTGTATGGTAGTCATTAAATCAGAAAACAATATGTTAAAAAAAACGTCCAACGCCGCTTTATTGTAAGCATAGAATTAATTTAATTAAGAATATGACATTTAACGGGGAAATATATTAACAGCGTGTAAGAGGATAATATTTAAAAAATAAATAAATAAATAATAACAAAAATAAATATTAATATAATTTTTTTTTAAAGAAAAATTAAATTAAATATTTTAAAAATAAATCACGAAATAAACACATCTTCCTTGGAAGTAGCTAATGCATTGTAATCTAGTGAAGAGAATTATTGAGAATTTATAAAAAAATTTGAAAATAATTGAGAATTAATAAGTATATGAGAATTATTGAGTTTAAAAAGTTATTGGGAATATATGAGATTAAATGAGATTAAAAAAAATAATGAGATAATATATGAAGAGATAATTGAGTGAATTAAGTTTAAAAGTACTAATAACATATTGGAACGTCACACGCCGCCTTGTGTATAAAAATAATAGATAAATATATATATATAATATATATATATGTATAATATACATAACCCATTATATTGTTTTTTCGGCGACCGGAAATCCAAGTTTAATCAATTTATAATATTAACTTTTTTATTACTGGGTTAGTTCACCTCAGTAACAAGTTATAATTCCCTTTGATTTATACAGTGTGATCACAATAAGTGGAAACACTCAATAACTGCATAGGCTTCATATATTTCATTTCTGCTTTTTTGGCTTACTAATAAACATTATTATACACATTTTTGGATAATTAGACTATTTTTGTCACAATTAATTTCGCGCATGCGCACAAAAACTTTTTTTTTAATGACATGACCTATTTTTGACCACAAATTATTTTTTTCTGTATTTTTAATGAATTTTAGTAGTTGAATTTCTTTTATAAGTTAAAAATTGGCCGAGTTATAGCAACTTGATTTTATGTTATTTTTTTTTTTTTGTTAATTATTAATCATTTCAAATCCACATTAAAGTGCAATATGAACTCACACTAAAAAGCATATAATTCCAAGCTGCTAATTATTAATTATACTGGTTATAATTTAACACTTACATACATTTATTATATATTTTTCTTTTTTTAGTCTGCTGACCTCTCAAATCTCTTATCATCAAAATCTGCAGTAAGTTAAATCATAAACTAAAATATACACTATGGGCAATTCCAATGCCATCGTAATAGTTTATTTATTTCTATTTATTTATGATTTTTTCAGTGTTTTAGTATTTTAAATGGCAATTATTACTATTGAGTTTTGACTTATAAATTCTAATATAATTTTGTTTTCAATCAATATTTTATCAGTTAAGATCATTTAAAATTATTGGAAAGTAATATTAAACTAAACTATCAAATAAAACAAAATTAAAAAAAATAAAAAAATACCTTATAAAATATTGAGTCAAAAAAAATGATTTTCATTTCAGAAAAATATTTTTTTTATTTGTAATCAAATTATTTTTGTTTACAGAATTTATTAGCTCATCTTCAAATTACTAATGAAGGTAGATCTTTACTTGCAGCCTATCAAGAAACTGTACTCCTAGATAGTGTTGGTCGCAAATACCTTTGCAATTTAATTATTAATAACAAATTGAGTATTGATGTTAATATTAGAATTTCTTCATCCACATTACAAGAACTCGCATATGAAATTACAACTGTGTTTATCAAAGAACGAACCCCTACATATTTTATATTCCATATTTGTCTTATGGACCTGGCCTTAAACGAGCAGCGAAAGGAAAACTTCTTGATTGCCTCAATATGAAAAAGGAGAGTTTAGAAAATCAGGAATCATTAGATCATTGAAACAAAGTTCAACACCATCAAGTGGACATTCTTCTCCACTTACTTTACTACCTGAGGCAATTCAATTTACAAATTATCATTCAGATAACGATATTTCATTTGTTGAAGATAGCTTAAATTGGTTCCATAATTCTTGTGATCCTTGGGAATTAGTTAAACAACATTGAATTACAACTACTATTACCCGTTTGAAACAACAATTATCAAAAAATGGGCAGTCCTTTAGTTCATATTTGACTGAATATTCAGCTTTAAAAAAAGCCATGGGGATATTTTTTTGTAAGTTTAAACAGTTTAAACAGAAATGAACAGAATAAAAATGTACTTTTATGGGACACCAATAGGATTAAAATAGGATCTTTCCAAGTGGTAGACATTAAGCAGTGTTTTATATATTTCTTTGGACATCCAATTTAAAACCTGTGACACTATCGGAACGTTCCTGAATCACTCCCATTTCTCTTATAGTGTTAGATTAGGTTAGGTTAGACTGCCTGTGGATTTACCTTTGGATGTCCCTGTGTTATTAGGGCAACTAATTAAATATTTCAATTTGGCGTGGACATACATTTTATACAACATTTGTTACATATAGCATATATTTTGTTATATAGCAATTATATGTGTGGCTAAGGCTTAACAACTAAAAATTATAGGTATTTAATATAATTTATTAATGGGTAATTTTACTAAATTATCTTGTCTCATATTATTTTAAATTACTTACTTATTTGTATAACATCAAACCAAGAAAAACAAAAAAATTATTGTTGTCAGTCAAATCATATTTTTTAGAAAATAAATAGCTGGAAAACAAGAAATTGAGTTGAAACCTACAATTCTATATTCTTATTACTTATTTTAATTATTATAATTTATAATGATAGTGAGATTGAGGGTTGTAGAATCAAAAAGTTTACATTTAAATACACTTTAAGAATGCAGTTGAAAAATTAAAAAGTATAAAAATACATTTTAATGTACATTATTACCCTTATTTATACCTGCATTGATTTATTTGTTATTCTTATTAACTATTCTTATCCATATGAACTTAAAAAATATTAATTTGTGAAAATTATATATATATATATATATATTTATCATGATGATATATTATAATATGATATTATGTATAAATATAGGTTTTAGTTATTATATATTTGTATATAAAAAATATATAAAGTGCATTTGTTTTTGAATTTATAATGGTAAATACTTGAAATTAAAAATCGAGGTATGCATATTTACACGATAAATAATTATTGTATTTGTGATAGTATTTCAAATATTACTAATTGATTGCATCAAACAATATTAGATATCTATTTGATATTCAGTATTAGCCTTCAGATATTATGAATATAACAGTTGATAAAATACTGCCAAATATTTATTTATAAGTATTTAAACTTGAATATTGTAAGTACATCCCAACATTATCATACAATTTTTTTTTCTATTACTCAACTTTTTAATAATAATAATGATTAATGCAAAAAAAAAATGTACAATAAATTATATTGCCCTTGTGAGCATAGAGTATAGTAGATTATATTAATTAAATTAATAAATTGAGAAATAATTTTCTCAAGTATACACAATTTAGAATATTCAAATTTGTAAAATTTGGCGTGGTATTATGGTGGTAGCTATGATTTTCAGTTATTTTACCAAAAGAAGAAAAAAATTGTAGATAGTTAAGATATGGATTATATTATTAATAATATTAATAGTATACTACATTTCTGACATAGTATTTTTTACTTATCATTAAATCTATGACAAACTTAAAATCAAAATTGAAAAATTATTTGAATATTTTAAAATTTAAAAATCCTACCATGATAAACATTAGATTATAAATTAAAATGAAAAAATATTAAGAAATAAATTAAATATTATATAATATTTAAATTAATTGATTCTTCATTTGTAAAATATATCTGCCTTAAATTAAGAAGTGAAATACAATTAAAATAGATACAAATTATTTTATTAAGCTTTTTACAAACAATTTTTTGTATCCCTTCTAATGTTGTTTTTTTGATTTTTGAGTACATTTTAAATAAAATCAACTTTATTATCCGCATCAGTCTTAACTTATTTATCGGCCTTGAAAGTTTTATGTTTATGAGTAGCATTGTTCTTTTGATTTTTACATACAGCAGCGGTACATGATGATGCACTGCTTAAAATATTTGCATGATAATAATTACATTTTAGGCTTGATCTTATAACTTTTTTTTCAAGTTTAGTTTTTTGATTAGAAGTAATCTCTTTTTATGACCTATAGATCTATCAAAGTCTATTAATAATGCTTTGCTAGCATTATTTACATCAGTAGAGTTACGTTTCTGGTTAATTATTGTATTTTTTCCTTGCAGTTTAGTTTTTTGTTTAAGAGTAGAATCCTTTTCACGATCTTCAGATGGATTAACTTTAACCAAGGATGTACTGCCAGCAATAGTT
>NW_020272950.1:220717-221559 GCF_003268045.1 Sipha flava | reverse complement strand
AATATTTAAATTAATTGATTCTTCATTTGTAAAATATATCTGCCTTAAATTAAGAAGTGAAATACAATTAAAATAGATACAAATTATTTTATTAAGCTTTTTACAAACAATTTTTTGTATCCCTTCTAATGTTGTTTTTTTGATTTTTGAGTACATTTTAAATAAAATCAACTTTATTATCCGCATCAGTCTTAACTTATTTATCGGCCTTGAAAGTTTTATGTTTATGAGTAGCATTGTTCTTTTGATTTTTACATACAGCAGCGGTACATGATGATGCACTGCTTAAAATATTTGCATGATAATAATTACATTTTAGGCTTGATCTTATAACTTTTTTTTCAAGTTTAGTTTTTTGATTAGAAGTAATCTCTTTTTATGACCTATAGATCTATCAAAGTCTATTAATAATGCTTTGCTAGCATTATTTACATCAGTAGAGTTACGTTTCTGGTTAATTATTGTATTTTTTCCTTGCAGTTTAGTTTTTTGTTTAAGAGTAGAATCCTTTTCACGATCTTCAGATGGATTAACTTTAACCAAGGATGTACTGCCAGCAATAGTTCCATCAGTAATCTTTTTATTGTTTATTGTAACTTTTGCATTTGGTTTGATTTTTCGTTTAAGAGTAGAATTGTTTTGAGTAAAACTACTTTTCTGGTTAATTAATATAACTTTTTCTTCGGGCATGGTTTTTTTTGTAATAGTAGATTCCTTTTTACGATATTTAGATCTATCATTAATGATACTCTTTTGGATCTTCTTTTTTAATTTTTTCTCTCGTTTAGATTGAGTTTCATATTCTTTTATCAAACTTTTACATTGAAGATTTTCTTCAGGCT
>NW_020272950.1:162341-220707 GCF_003268045.1 Sipha flava | reverse complement strand
AAAAATTTTTCCATTTTAAATAGTAATAAAGTTTACCGTTTATTGTACATTTGTTCAAAACTTTTTCCACAGTATAGTCTTTTTTTATTGCTCCATTACGAAATCCTGATCCTTCAATTTCAGTTTCAACAGCAGCGGGTTTCATTATTCTAAAATGAAAATAAAAAATGTTAATGAAATCCAATTTTCTTGAAATTTTGGGTTTAATAAGAATTTTTCAAAAATTGCATTTTTAGGGGTCGAAAGAATTTTTGACTGCGAACTAGATGTATCATTTTACATTATGGTTGACTAAGAAATATTTTATTTTGTATAGTAAATTGATTTATAGCTGATTGAGTTAGCACAAGTCAGGGTTTTTTTTTCATATGGCAGCATAAGTATTAGGGTGAGGAAACGCTTCTTAATAAGCATTATTAATAAGTAAGGTTGAATAAAATGACAGAAAAAGGGAAAAATATTAACTTACATTGTTAGAATAGACAAAGATTGTATGCTTTTTTCAGCAGAATTTTTTTTTTATCTAGAAATTGTTAAAGATCTTATCTAAATTAGTAAAATATCTCCCGGGCGAGGGTTATGCAGATAGTATTTATACAGTTCAACTAAGTATTTTATTATTTTAAACTAGCTGAATGACCGGCTTCGCATAGAATAGTCTTGGCTGGGGCATAGTTATTAATGAACTATTACCTTGCATTATTTAAAACGTAGTTTTGTGTAACTATTGGTTATAAAACAGATTAAATTTAATTTAAAATTAATTTGTATGGGATTTTTGGCTGTATATAATATTTATATGGATAAAAAATTAAATTTAATGACACTTTTAAAATATTTCTATTTAAAAGGTTGGATATCATTTTTAAGACTTGAAGAGTGAAATACTCTATACCAGGGGTGGCGTACTTTTTTTGGTTCAAATGCCAAATTTTTCCAATTAAGGTTATGAAAATTGTTTACATATCCAAAAAAAATTATATTTTCTACAAATAAAAATAAAATTAAAGATTTATTACATTATTTTTATTAAATTATAGTTATTCCTAGTGAAACACAAGCATCAATTGTTTCATCAGTTAAAACATTTCTTTCCTTCGTTTTAATTAAATTTGTGTTGGCGAATTAACTTAGACAAACACAAGTTGACGAAAAATATGAATGCATAAGAAATATTGTCATTCTTAAAATATATATAATTTATTTTTTTGAATTTCTTATAATCATAATTTTATAAATAGTATAATTTTCACAATTTTTTACTTGTATCATTAAAACGTATGCCATAGGTTTGCTATTCCTGCTCTATACCAAATATAAAAGCTATGTCGACAGATTTTTGCAATGATATCGAACTTGTCACAAAATTAAACTTACAGTGGGCTACACGAAAACTGGTTCATGAGCACCATGACCCACGTGATGTACCTCACCCGTTAGCCATAAACTTTCAAACAAAAACAACTAACTTCAGCTAATTATAATAACATTAATTATAAAAGTGCAAAAACTATTTTCACCATAATAAAAACCACTTCGATGAAAATTCCGCAATTTTCGTGACGGTAATAGACCATTTTTCCAGTCGCGGACTATAATGATTAGTTGCTAATAATCAGTAACTTCCGATAACTTTTCCCACTCCTGCCCGGTTTTCCGAGGTGGGTGGGTAGTATCGGAAACGGTGTTGTCGTTGCCCGGGTTTTGACTGGGTAGAGAGCGGGCGCGGCTCCGCGATAGTGGTGTACTTAATGTACCTGCACCGCAGCGGGACCGCGTCAAGATGTCTTTAGTATTTTAATTTTGTTGTAAAGGCGCATTTCGTACGGAAAATAACTAAACCATCCAACAAGGTTCGTATTGATGACCGATGTCACAACTAACACGTTAAGAGAAAAACACGAGTTACCACACCATCTTTATTTTTCACATTTTCCAAACAACTTTCTGTCTCTTTTTATCGTGAAAAACACGTGGATGCACTCATGTAGAGGATTCAATTTATTTCCGCAATTGACCTCATATAAACATTACTTACTTAGTTGGAAGTTATGGCGAAGAATCGAATAACAAGCCGTGCAATCGGTCCACTCGACAAACGGCTGGGTTTGCTCGGAACAAATTGTTTTCCGGATGGAATGGAAAACACAACGGTGTCGGTCGACGTACGTTGATCGCAAATTAACACTCGACAAAGGTAAGGCGCAGGAACTTGAGATGAACGGAAACTGCAATGGGCGACGCGCGATAAAGAAATGAACTCAATCGTAGACCGGTAGTGTGCATACAATATGTACGGACGATGAGTTGCGATAATATTATCAAAACCGTTTGGTGCGTTGGCGTCTCTGTGGAAGAAAAAAATCATTCTCCGCTGTTTTTACCACAAACCACGGTCTTAGAAGATAAGGTCCGAAAACTTCTCCCCCGCCGGCCTAGTATAGTGCGTCCGCTTACAGTGACGAAAACATTGCCAATTATGACCACCTTAGAGCGCTGATGGTTAGATGTTTTCGAGGTGAGGAAATAAATATTAAATACAATACTGCTAAAATTTGAAAAATAACATAATACACATATAAAATGTACTATATTTGGAATAAACAAACCTTTATTAACAATACTGATTGCTTATTTTCATCTGGTTTTTTCTTATTTTCCTGTCTATTATAATCCAATTTCTCTATATTAAATTTCATCTTTTTTACAATGCCAAATAAAATTTGTTATTTTGGATAAAATAAGTTTAAAAAACTATCTGTTTCGCATACAAAAAGATGAAATTAGAAAGAAGGATTGGTCAAAAGCATTGGGTGTTGAGCATTTTGACTCAAATTATGTTAACTTAAATTATGCAAAGAACATTTTACTACAGATCTAATTAAAAAAAAAAATTTTAAATTTATGATTTAGGGAATGGTTTATATTCAGTAAGTATATACATTAGACATACTTAAATCTATAGTAGGTAAGTATTATTAAATAAAAAAATACAATTCATTAAATTTAAGCAATGGTATAAAAATATCTTGAAACATAATTATTTTATTGAATATTTATATAATTCATTTTTTTATGGCAATATGAGTAGTTTACTCTTGTTTTGTATACATTTTAAATGTTCCGATAATTATAATTGATATAATGTTTAGACTCAATTATTAAGGCCTCATTTGCAGTCTAATGCTGTACCATATTTATATGCATCACGGAAACGGTTGAAGTTTAATGAAAATTCTGTTAATGTAACATAATCATATAATAAAAAATAAAATAATGTACTTAATCTTACAAATTACTTTAATGGAAAGTTTTAAAATTACATCGGGCAATTTATTAATAAATTAAGACACTCTTTCTAGCAAAGATTTTTATAAAGTAAATAACTAATTCAATAATTATTATAACAAAATTATTTTATATAATTCTACATGAAATGTATAGAAATTGTATTATGATAACACTGAATTACTTCATAGTGGTAAGCAAGATTCTTATATACAATGAGAACACAATTAATCATTTTTTGGTAATGATCCAATAACTGATGATATTTTAATTAACAATGAGAGTACAAACGCATCTAATTTTAACTTAACAGTTCACCAAGTAAATTATCACAGATTAATTAAACATTGAAATATATTTGAATAGTTACATAAAACATTACTATATTTACTACTACATTATAAAAAACATAAACTGAAAAAAAAACAATATTACATTTATTTGTAGAATAGACAATATTAATACATTTAAATATAAATCAATAACTATTGATCAAAATTTAAATAAATTTTGTAATATTTTGGACAAAACATTCAACAATAAATATTTAAAAAAAACCGTTCAACACACTTGAAAGTCAAGAGCATTTAACAACCATAATAAATAAATTATTTTTTGTAAGAATCTGCAGAGGACTGGATTTATTACACTCAAACAAATAAATTCTTTATATATATAGTATGTGTATGACATGATTATGTGTTAACTATTTATTTATTTATTATATATATTTGAGCATATTTATTATATCAACTATATAATTATATACTATATTAAACATGAAACAATTAAAATAGTTATAAATGACTTAATAAGAATATTTAGATTAGAACTTAACCTAACCTAACATATTTTTAACAATTTATTTGTACCAATGTTTTTGTAATTTGAAGGTTTTGAGTAATTCAGTTTGTAACGGCTTATTATTCTATAAATCTTATAATATTCCTAACTTAGAAGATTGTGATACTACAGCTATGTTCTGCCGTAAATTTAATGACTGTTTTGATACTCTTAATAGTAAATTTGGTGCTGAAGAACTTTAAGTAAATGATAATGATTATCTGGTATGTTGTTCTATAAAATAAAATATATACATTAAGCTTAATTTAATAATATTAAAATATTGGTTATTTTTAAAAGTCTAATTAGAGTTTTTTAATTAACTTACAGTTTCTTTAATCATTTTTAATTTGGTTGGATGATTGGGAAAAACAATACACAGATGGAATGATAAATAAATGTGAATATTTAACTGACATAACTGCTTGTGGCTTAAGTCACCATTCAGTCTACTTTAGATCTCTGTAAGTACTTACATTCATGCTGGAACTTTAAGTATTTATCAACTGGAAAAATAAATCAAGACTAACTTGAAGTTAGTATATTATATAATAATACAATACTACCAAAATATATTAATTAAAACTACTTTTTAAAATAACTGTATTTTACCTAGATGTTTTTCGGAATAATTCATCAGGCTGCAGGATCTAATGATCACCCATCAGCACCTATATTTCTCCAACTTTACAAAATTCTATCATCCTACAGCATTTTAAAACCACCAAAAAGTGGAAATTGCACTGTAGATGATGATTCACCATTAACTCCAGTCATAACAATATCTGATTTGAAAGATATTTACTATCCTGAAAAATCACATTTAGTAGAAAATTTAAAAAATAAATTAAATAAAATAAAGTACTTGTCGATTATCGCGACTACCGTTTTTCGTTCGATAGTAAATCCCAGATTTGCATTGTAATAATATGACACGACACACGACAATGGTCCAACACTAACTGCGTTGGAAAATGTCAAGTAAAAGGTCATATTAGCTATCTATAAAAAATCCCCACACCAATGCTAATAATAACCACCATTCAATACGTCTCGCTAGGTAGTCGCGATAACCGACAAGTACCTAAAATAATAATAGAAAAAGAATGGGAATTTAGTGATGTAGTTGAACATGATTATTCAAAAGCTGAAGTTAAAGATTGTTTAATATAATACTTAATTGGTACATAAAATAAACTAATTTATAAATTACTATTAACTAATTAAAAATTACAATTCTTCATAGGCTATTTTTCAAAACAATTGCTAAAATATACCAAAGATTGTGTTACATGTGAATCAGCTTTAGTTGTACCACAAGTATATTCACAACAGTTATCTGCAACTTTAGTAAACATGAAAATCAAAGGTCGATTGATTCATCCCAACACTGTTTTCTTTAATTTCATCCAAAAAATTGAGGAAAGTTTTTCAAATAATTGTTTATCCACTGAAGTTTTTAAATAAATTGTAACAAACTTAATGAATGAAAAATCTTTAACTTTTCCTTGCTCCATACATGGTGAAAACATAATTGCATTTGCTTTTATGTATTATGTTAGAATGCGGATGCGACAATTTTCCTATCAAGAAAATAAAAGTAAAAAGTCGGAAAACAGTATTAAAAAAAAAAATAGCAAAGTTTTGCAAAACTTAATTTTTAATTTAATTTGTACCTACAGGCATTTTAAATACTATATTTTTAAAAAGTAATTTAATTACATTGCTATATTATATTAATAATTTGAAGTATGAATTTATTATATATGTACTACTTCAAAGAAATATAGGTTGAACGCTATTTTTTCAGTCTAGTATTATATAGAAAATATACTTGCAGTAGTTCAGTCTTCTAAGGACATGTTTTGTTATAGTCTAAACCATATTGTTTCTTGAGTTAGTCTTGTAAGCCTCAACCGTGGTAAAAGCTATATTTGATTTCTAATTTTCTATAAAAACAATCAAGACCAATCAATCAAGAGTACCATATTACATAGATCATAGATGTTCAGGTTGAATGTTTATTTATAAAAACAAAATTATAATACAAATTATTACATAACCTCAAAAACGTCTAACCAGCAGTGCTTTATGTAAAGTGATCAGCAGCGGAAACGTATTTGACATCGTAAGTGGGACACTTATTTTGTAGAGTTGGAGGACCTTATCTTTTAAGACCGTGCTCGGGACTACGTAACAGTGACTTGATAACAGTCACATGTATGTTGTATCGATTGAACTATATGATAATATATATTTCATTCCACCTAAAATTATTTAAATTATTATTTAATAAGACATTTGAATCCGTAGATAAGCTGCTAAATGTCTCTGTAAATGATGCTAGTTATTAATTCATTTGTTTTGAGATTTAAGGCTTGAACAAGTCTACAAAATACTAATGAATGTAGTTTCAGTAATTGGAATGAATAATTTTCTAAGCCACAAATTATTATTAAATACCAGAAAATAAATTATTATTTATTACAGATTAATTGTATTACTATGACAATCTGTTATCGTAAACATCGATTAAAATCATATGTATAGACACAAAAAAATTTAGTTTTTATAAAAATAACAATTAAAATAACGTATGTTTCCATAGTTGTCGTGTTACACAACTACCACGAAAAAACCTCTTTATTAGTTCATTCTCTTTCTTACATACATTTAGGTACCAGTAATAATAATAATAATAATAATATGCTTACGTGCTAATAGAAGAAAATAAAAAAAAATGTTTAGGCTAGCTCATTTTCTATTGTGACATTAATATGCCCTGAATTTGAATTGCCTAATACTACACTGTGTACTTGTTTCCTTCAGCTAAATATTTGTCTTGATATGTTTCCTGAATGAAAAATACAATTATAAATTTAGATAAAGAACATTAAAAACATTAACATGCAGGTTAAATAGAACTTTTATTAAAAATTATATAGTACATATTAATTGTATACATGATAAGAGTAATAACAGCAAGCAAGAATAGTATAAAGATTTGAAGATTTTAGTTTAAACATGGTTAAATAAAATAAGTTTTATTAATTTATGTCTAAGAGAAGACTGGTCTATGGTATTGTTCATTAAACTGTTTACACTGAGTATGAACTCTTAAGATACAATAATAAGCAAATATAAATTTCAAAATTTCCATTTCATATGATTCTAAGGTACATATATTTACAATTGGATGTTCAAGCTTTAAAAATTTTGAGGCACAAACTGACGTTTGACTTTTAGGATTATATCTTTTTTAAAGTTATTATCTTTCAAATTGGTAGAATATTCTTGGTAACATTTTTCAATATAGTGTATAATATCAAAAACAAATTTTGAAACAAATTTAAGTTTATCATGCAATTTAAAATTTGTAAAACAGATATTATCAGTTATTGACAAGAATGAATAATTATGTTATTAATTAATAATTATGAAAAATATATCGGTTCAAAATAATAGCATCACAGAATGCACATGGAAATTGTTGAAGAAATTTACTAGCTGCATTTCTTGCTATATAGTATAAAATGTTTTTTGAAAATGACTAAATATATTATCATCTTAATATAAAAATGAAGAAATCTCTTTACCAATTATCATTTCTTTATTAACACACTTTTTTCATGTGAAAGAGTAAATATACCATTTGTTATTACTTTATCCTCCTCCAAATTTTGGCAATTGGCATTTTTACTAGATGATAAGGAATTTTTAAATAACAATTTACGAATAGTCCATCTAAATTGTAGAGCAGGGTTACTGTTTCATCCTCCAGCTGATCTAATACATGAAAATATGATTTCTATGTGATCTTGGGATGTTTTATAAGGCAAAAAATATTTTATAGGTTCTATTTCTTTTTTTAATAAATCAAGTGCTAAATTTTTGTAGCTCATAATATTAATAATAAGAAAACCCAATGCAATGTTTTTCTACTATACTTTTTTCTTCATATTTCAGTAGCATAATATAATCTTTAGCATTCTCTAAACCAGTAACAGACGGTCAAAAAAAGAATGACCGGTGTTTATAATACTGATTATTTCATCTTACAGACCGTTAAACAGTGATCGGAGTGTAACTGATGATTGCAATACTGGCCCTTAATATATTATATAGCTAGATTTTATTGACGTTTAAGTTGTAATTTCACTTTTCTCTACTTACTGCTTATTTGATTGCAAGTTATATTGAATTGTTAAACTTTTCAAACCATCCTTCATCAGCTTTTAAATCAATAAAACTAAGATATTTAGCAATGTTTTTAGTATGCATTTTTACAATTAAGACAAATAATAGGTTCATTATTGAAACATAGTTTAAGTATTATTTCGGTATATAGAATGAATTAATTATGTATGGATTATACACATAATAATCTAACTAAAATCAATTAATATTTACAATAAAGGATATGTTATTAAAATTATTTTAATTAGAGTTTTCACTACAAATAAAAGTGAAGAATAATTCATAATAGATGTGATAAAAACGAAAATATGAATAGATAGTTACAAGTATTATTGTTTACAAATGTAATTCAATATATTCTAGATGACAATATATTATACTATTATCATAACATGGAAACAGTTGAACCTCAATGGTGTATACTATACAAATTTTATGCATAATATTCTCAAGCATTTCGACCAGCAAACCAATTGGCTATTAATTTATGATTTTAATAACATGGATCTTTATAAATTTTTCCAAACACTCAATTTTTCAGTTATTCAAAGAATACTGATAACAGAACAATTTTGTATGAAAACATGAAGTGTAAGAAAAATATAAATTTAATTTTACCACTTTTTGAAATCTTCTACTCTTCTGGGATACATCACTGGTAATGAAATATACACGACGATGGTGACGGACAACCTTCGTTGTACATGTAGCAAGATACGATTGTCAGTGTTGGTATATGACTACGAGAATCTATCAACATCCGAAATAACGACGGAATGACGCAAGCACGTAGACAGCACACAGATAGACTACAACAAATGGATTTCGTTAGTAAATACAACGTTTCCATTGGACCTTTTGTATTCAACGATACTGATGGCGTTAAGATGACTATACGACTCGTAAGCGAACGATATTTTGTATGGTTCACAGAACAAGGTAATTGCAAAGGTGTAAGCACTCAACTATCGATGGATCGTGTTATATTACGACATTAACACAATGTTGCTAGGTTAAAATGTGTGAAAGTTCGAATAATTATCGCAAAACGTTCGTTATTGTTTGTATCGTAGAAAATGTTCGTATCTACCTGTAAAAAATTTTCCATTTTGAAAGTCATTAACACACAATTTAATCATTTATTATCGATGGTATACTTTACAAATATAGTTGTTATTATTACCATATAACCATGTGAATTAATATACTACCATTCAAATTTTTTTTATCTATATTAATTGATAACACAATGTTTACAAATGTAACAAATGTGACCAGAGGATGGATTCTGCTAATGCGTGTTGGTTGCATTGAGCGTAATCGAGATTTATAGATAATATTTATTTATTTTAATTTATATAATATATTTATAATAATGATTTATTTATTATAATTATTATCTATAAACCTTGGAGCATAGTTAGAATGAATGCAGCATTTAACGTTATCAGCGATATTAACTTCATCGTTTATTCTATTCTCTTAAATATGTGTTATTTACGTTATTACTAATTATAATATATATTTTATATGATTATGCCATTATTTGATGTTTTTTATTTTAAATTTTGTTTTAGTTTTAAAATAAAATTATAGTTATTCTTATTCCTTTCTATACGGTTAGACATTGTTTAGGAAATTTAATAATAATAATAATAATGCATCAAGGCCAAATTTCAGAAATAATTTTAATAATCAAAATTTTAAAAATAACACAAGTTCGAATAATAATTGAGGCGCATAAAACCAGAACAGCCTAACTTACAAAAAACCAAAATCTGTTTTATGTGATAATACGTTTCAGATTGATATATTTGAAATGCATTATGGCTTATCCCACAAAAAAATATTCACTAGATGGCAGCACATAATTATTTTTGGCACTGTGATTATGAAATATTTCAAAACTAGAGTAGCCTAACCTTATGCTAATAGATTAGGCTAATATTTATTCTCCACGAATAAAATATTAATTGATAATACCTTCCCACCAAAATGCAGTTATAATTTTATCAAAATTCGAAATTTATTTTGATATATAATATAATATCGAACTAAATTTCGAGGTTGATATTATTATTATCCATTTACTCGTGACAAAATAGTTCGTTTCTGTTGTTATTTATTAATTATTTTGTAAGTTGTTATTTTATTAATTCTTATAATGAACACTGATAAAATAAATTAATTTTTACAAAATGGTAAGTCACATTATAAATAGACATAGACACTATAAATAGACACATCCACATTTAAAGAAAAAATAATATTATTTTATTACTCTTTTTATTATAATATAAATAATAATAGACATTGGCGTTGCATTGTTGCTCAACGTTTACAGTAATATAATATTTGAAAATAGTTAATAACCTTATACCACAGGTTTTCAACCAGAGTGCCGCGGATCTCTAGGGTACCGCAAACTTAAATTTAGGGTGCCACTAAATTATTTGAAATATAATTATAAATATAATTTTTAAACGTCTTTATGAAAAATAAGCACTATGAGTAATAAAACAGATTGTGTATAGTTAATTAAGTATATACAATATAAATTAATGTATTAATTATATAACACATATGATTTTTACATAATAATACTGCGATGTTCAATCTATTTTAATTTTCATACTGGTTCGATTGCCATTGATTTGATGATAAGGCTTATACCACTGAATAGAATAAAGGCCGGTTTACACTTATCAAAGTAGTCACGTCCGTGAACCACGAATCAGTGTAACTTTGATTCGAGCACTGACGACAGTGTTTACACTACATTTTGTCTGTCCAAGTAAATTTATCAGTAGCCAAAATGGAACCAGAATTGGCAGACGTAGTGTTATCAGTCTGCGGAGTTTTAGCTCAAGAGTGTGCAAACCAAATTATTTCTAGTCGCAAAAAGAAAAGAAAAATATGAGTGCGAAATTGGGTTGCCAGGCGAAATATTTTAGGTGGATCAAATACATTGTTAACGGAGCTTCAAGTGGAAAACAGACCAGGTTTCATGAACTATATGTGGATGAGCGATGGTCATTTTAATATTATTATTATTAATAAATATTATTTTGATAAAATTATCGTTTGTTATCGTAGAAATGTATTATCTATATTGACTTGGCAAGTTATCAAAAATCAAACGGTAAACATATGCAAGAATCATATAACCTAAGAAAAATATTACGCGTACAACAAACACTACTGTGTATATAATATCGCTATCTAGTTGTCAGATTTTAAAACCAAGTACACCAATCGGTACACAAAAAAGTGTTTAAAAAAACCATGTTGTCAATATATTTATTAGAATGAACCAGAGTTAAATAATCATGTATACAAATTAATGGACTCCATGTCAACTATACTTGACACGGGTTTATCTAAAGAAAACCCAATGTCAACTATAGTTGACACGTGGCCGTGAACGTGTTAAATTGTATTAAAACAACACTAAATAACGTATATTTAAAAATAATTAATATTTTATTTTAATGACAAATATCTGTTTGTATCAGCAAAGATATTCAAAATACCATTCATTTTTATATTTTTTTGGTATATCTTTTTCAATATATATTATTGAAAGATCGCTGAACCTATCTTGAACCAACGATGTCCTTAGCCAAATTTTAATTTTTCTCATTGCACTTCTTTCGCAAGTAGCCCGACTAATTGGTATTGTTAATGCTATTGTAAATAGTTTTTTATATTTCTTATTTTACGATTTTCAAAAAAAAACAAACAGATAATTATAAAAACAAATATAATTTCTAATAGTTTCGATTTTGGGGGGGGGGGGGTTCAGTGGCGGCGCGAGGTAAAATTTATATGTGGGCGAAGTAGACTTAAAGAGGCCCTTTTTTTAAATTTTTTTAGTAAACATTTAAGTAACAATAGTTATTTAATAAATATTATGATTTACAATTTTTTAAAACAATATACTCTAATTATTAACCTTTTATTTGCAAATGTAGTCTTAATATAATTTTATTTATACATAATTTTAAAATTAAATACATATTTTTTTAAATTAATAATACTGTTGGAAGTTTCATTTTTTTTTTTATTTACAAGAAATGGACATTTCGGCTTTTTGCTTCACTAACTACATTTTTTAGTGATTCTTACTAAACAAGTAATTTGATTTGTGTATCAAGAATCAACTATTTTTTTTCTTTTTTTTTTCGAAATTCCAATATGGCGGGGCTAACATTTCTTCAGCCCCGCCAAACATAAAATTTGATTTTCCAGGGTTAGAAAGTCAGCACAAACGCAGGACCAAGTAGAACAAACGGTACTAATGTAGCACAATCGAATGAAAAAAAAAATTTCAAAATTCCATTATGGTGGGGCTGGCGAAATGAACCTGATAAAAATAACCAATTGAACTAATAACAACTGTCAAAATGAAATTACGATATCGAGTTTAGATAAAATCGGTTCACCGAATCGGTCAGTCTAGTCCCGATTATATATTATATATAAACGCGGTTTATATATTAATTATAGAAGTCGCGGTCGTTTGCCGATCGGCAACCACCAAAATGCATAGTGTAATCCGGTATGTATAGTAATGACTAATGACGAAATATAACATTCGGCAACAAAAGTATACACAATTCACTTGTTGACTAGTGTATTTTCAATATATAATAGGAACAAAAATAACTACATTGGTACTAAAATTTATTCTATATTGACGAGTACCTATATATGTATAATTATTATGTTTATGATTTTTTTTTTTTTTTTACAATAAAATAATTTCATGGATACAAACATTTTTGTATAGATACTTCTCCCATATTTTTCTATGGTTGATTATAAATCCCTTTGGAACGCGAGGCCCTTTGAGGTGCGAGGCCGTGGGCAATAGCCCACTTCGCCCACGCCTAGCGCCGCCACTGGGAGGTTTTTCAAATATTTGGGGCTAAGCCTCCCCATGTCCACCTGTGAATATTATGCTAAATGTAAATCAGTATCCCAAAATGAAAAATCGTCACAAAAGGTGTTAAGCGAAAAATATTTTTATACGACGAATACGTTGTAGAAGCGTTAACGTAGCAAAATTATTACGTACATTTATTGTTATAGCACCATATTCCTGGTATATCAAATCAAATTAATTGATCTGTACTAATGTGAACAATTCGTGAGCTTTAACAAATACAACGTCCATCGATAATATTTGGTGATGTTCGGCAGTACAATTATTATTATTATTAGTTTAATAAGCGACGTTTGAATAACATTTGGTTTGGGATAAAATTTTCACCGTGGATGTATCCATGCACCGGTCAGCGTTACGTACGATGCACGCAGTCCGAGGGGATGTAAGAATAAATTAAATCATGTTAGCTTGTGTTACGGCGCATCACTTCCATTAGGCGCCAGCAATGTAGATCCGAAACAGGAATCATTATTATTATAATTCTTTTATCGTTATTATTACTATTATAGGGTAGCGGCTGAGTGAACTGAGGTCACATTGGTCCGGTGGTGGTATCGGAATTTTATGACACGGGGGGATGTTGCGGGAAGGTGTGCGACATATTTATCTTTCATGGTGTGCAGGCGACATTGGAGGGGATTGTTCTGGCAGCAACCACTAGTTAAGCCCCGTCGCGTCGCTCTCTTATTCGTCAACCTAATGTTTGGTGCACGTTTCTCGCACGGAACATTTTTTTTTCTTCCTTTTTTTATTTCAATTTTTCTCGCATCGCGCATACCAGGTTTTTCGACGCATCCACCCGCGGCTCGCATTCATTTACGGACAATCACGTCGTACGTACAGTGAACGTGTTTTCGACGTGAATTTCTCATATTTTGTCGTTTTTTCTTCCAATCGATTTGTAATTGCATTTATATATTTTTCCTTGCCCGCATATTCAACGTCAGCTACATCATCGTTTATTCACGCGTTGGTAAGTTATAAATTATTAAGATTTTATTATACACACAGTGATCAGAAACTGTTTATATTTAATTTGAATTTTATTAAGTGAGTACAATAGGAGCTCGTCTTTGCACCAGTACGATTCGCGACGTAAGCGGTCCGCATAGATCCTTTTAGAGAACTATTGTAAGATATGTATATATATATATATATATATATATATATATATATAAGATTAAACTATTAAGCGTTGTCATTACAGACATATATCCATTATTATTACTAGTTTTGAACTATTTTCACAGTTTAATACTTTTTTAAATACTTTATTTCATTACATTTTTTTCCGAAAATTTCTATCATAATATCACTTCAAAATCGACATCTTGGGACCGTTGCTTCTCTTTATTCTTATTAAAACAACTCTAAAGCTTACGTCAAATGTTGGAGTATAGTGTATTAATATGTACACACATATAGAGTATAATATAGTGTATTTGTTTATCATATACAACTAGAGACTCTAATTTCATGTAATGTATCATAACAACACTATTATTTTTGAATTTGGTAAATATATACAGTCGAGTCGTGATAACTCAAAGTTGAAGGGGGATAAAAATTCACTTCGAGATATCTAACTAATTTATAGGGGAAGAATTTTCTAAGGGATCCCCAGATAGCAAAAAAATATTAAATACATCTGTTTAACATTATTCTAGTAATGACTAATGAAACATAAATATTAATTTCTCAGCACAATAATGTATAAATAATGTTTTTGAAATATTATAGTCACATTATTTGGCCAACAAATTTACATTAATATAATGAAACTAAAATAATATTACTCTTATATTTTTGAAATAGTAAAATACATTTTAAAAACATAATTTACCGATATCTATCGTATTAATATATTTTTATTGATAGTAGTACATTATAATGTAATGTTTATAAGATTATTTTTCTTCTTAGTTTTACTCTTACTTATTTAATTTTTATATTTTACCAGTACCTTTATATAAATAAATTGATTTGATTTGAAAATCAAGTTCAATAAAAGGAGAATTATTCTTGGATATCATTAAAATTTCAATTTTATTCAGAACTGCATATAATTTATAAAATAGTAAGATATTATTTTATTTATTAGATTAAAAAAAAAAAATTTAAAAAAATGCAAAGCATTATATTATATGTAAATATATTTAAATATAACATAAATAAGCATAATCTAGTATATATAGTTTTAGAACAACATGAAACTGTAAATATTTGTATAAAATTTTAATAATTTTTTTTTTTTTTTTTAATACGGGAAGATGCACAGCAATATAAATAGTTAATGGTGATTGAATATCAGCATTATTAACGCTTTCATACAGTTTCATTTTTCTTACAGTTTTTAAAAAAAAATGAATAAATAATTTTCCAATTAATAAAAACAAATAAAATGTTCATGAAATTTTATAATATACATCAATGTAAAATCATGGGATTTTATTTTGTTTTGTTGTATAATTATTGGATTATAGGTTTTTATCAAGTATAATATTAAATAATATGATCTACTTTTAGCAAAGTTTTTTTTTAAACAAAAAAACATTATTAATTATTAAAAAATAATAATATAATGAATTTATTAATATAAGTTGAATATTTATTATTTAAATTGTTTAACTTTTTTCAAATATAAACAAGTATATTGATATCATAATGTAGGTATGTTAGATTATTTTATATATATATATATATATTTTTTTTTTTTGCTTAAAGGACAAAAAATAACATCAACCATAAAAATATTAATGATGCTTAGAAAAATAGAAATTTTTTATTTGTAAAAGATATACATCATTTTCTTTTTGTCATGTGATAATTTGGTGAAAACTAAATTGAATGGATTAATAAAGTTATACTTATTTCTAATTGAATTCCATTAATATTTACTTAGTACCTATATATATATATATATATATATACACAATGATCTGACACATTCAAATGTAATTTTAATTTAAAATTGTCATATCTCCATTATAACACCTTTTGTAGAATTAGGTATAATATTATATACACATTTATTATACAGATACTATCAAGTTAAAATAATACTTAATTAATTAACTAAATAATAATCTTACCAAAATAACAAAACAAGAGGTGAGAGTAGAAAAAATTTTTTTGGACTTTTGCCCTTTAAAACTATACTCCTTCAATAAAGAATCATCAAATACAGTTCTTAATAACTGACTTAAAGTTGAAGTTAAATTTCTTTTAGCATTTCTTTTCAATTCTGAAATCGAGAGATAAGTATATTTGTTTATATATTATAATTTGTTTTGTTAGTAAAACATACTAAATTTGACTTAAAAGTTTTATCGGTGGAAATTTTTCTTCAAATTTAG
The DNA here is from genome assembly GCF_003268045.1 of Sipha flava. Lineage (NCBI taxonomy): Eukaryota > Metazoa > Arthropoda > Insecta > Hemiptera > Aphididae > Sipha > Sipha flava. Next base: position 204,072 of record NW_020272950.1, on the reverse strand, counting down.
TAAGAGAATCTTCATTTGTTATTGGGAGCACATAAAAATAATTTTCTTGTTCACTGATGATGTTACTAACATTTTGAAAATTTATTTCTTTTTGAAAAATTGAATTTTTGATTGTCGTGTTCAACTGGTCTTGGTTTTGAACTATTGTTTCTATATCATATTTTGTTTTTAATACCACTCTTAAAGTTTTATTTACAATCTCTAGAACACAAAAATTATAAGTAAATTCCTGAAATCATATATATTATAGGTAAGAGGTAAAATGTATTTATTATTTAAAATAGAACTAAATAATGTTGTACCCAAATACAAATTTAATATTACATATTAATAATAAAAACAAAAATCAAATATAAATCAATGAAAAAAATGAATTAATTACATTTTAAATAGTTTTTTATGTACTCTAATAAACCACATTATTACACAGTACTTAATATATCCTAATATTTTTAAAAGTTTAAATATACTTAGAATGTTTTTACATTTGTAGATACATTTATTGTAATCCATGTTGAGATTTTCATAACTTTTAGTTTTTTTCAAAATAGTTGATTCTGACAGTGGTGATTTTATTCAGAATAGATCATCTATAATAATATTTTTTAATTGAATAACTTTTATCGATTATAGACACAATTTATTATAAAATATAACTTACTAAAACTTTTTTTTGGAGAATTGATAGATGACATCAGAGTAACTTTAAAAGGAGATGCTGAAGTATGAATTGTATCATCTAAAATATATTAACAAATAATTTTAATAATATTATATTAAAAGTATTATAATTACTCTTAGAATAGAACAATAAGTACATTTCTTTTGAAATAAAATATTATATACCTTCACTAGAAACATTATCAACGTCAATATTTTCAAAGAGTTTTCTTTTAACTGAAGCATTCATATGGAATTTCTTCAATTTTTCATTATGCACTTTATCTATTAATACAAACAATATCATACAAATTAAAAGTATATTTTATTATAAATATATATTATTATAATATAAGATAGTACACAGCAAAAATATAGTTAATATAGTAATAATTTATAAGTATTTTTTAATCTATTATTTGTACATGATACATTACCTTCACTATAGAATTTTTTTCTATGATATTGTAGCACGTCTGAAGTATTAACCATGATTTTATACAAGGAGAATCAACCAAAATAAATGTATAAAAATATTATAATTAAGATAGGTGAAATATAAATATATATATATTTTAATTTTAAAGTAATGATAAAACTAAATTAATTTAATTATAGAATTGTAATTCTTACTTGTTATATCTTCAAAATTTCTTTCTGATAGTGCATATGTTGGATCAAATAAATCTATATCGTCTTGATCTTCGCCATCATCACTTTTATTATAACCTTATTAATTAATACAAAATGGGCTATTAAATTTAGTATATTTTTACTATCAGTTATTTATATTAAAATGTGATAAGGATCTGGTACAGGTGATTTTTTTTTTTTGTATTTATCAACACCTTCTGTTGATAAGTCAGACTTAATTTCAGCAATTTTCAATTTTAATCTAGTGTCTTGTAGAGTTACTTTATGAAAAATATTTTAATAAATAGATAATACGCATAAAATCAGTTAATATTGCTTGTGAACATTTTACAATTAAAAAAAACTAATTAAATTAATTCTTTACCTATATCTTTTTTCAAAAGTCTTGCAGAATAAAAGTGAAAATCAAACTTGTTAGGCTGAATTCTATGGTTTATTTTTGTTCTTCCATCTTTTTTAAGCCAGGTGCATAACCCATTTTTGTACCAATTTATTGGAACGGCCTCTACTGTATTATCTTTTTCGAAAAATATAACACTCCACATCCTTAAAATTTAAAATATATAATTTTGAACAAGTTTTGATTTTCATAATTAAAAAAAGCTTTTCGACTTTGTGGTCAAAAAACATATTGAGAAATTAATTTATAATTTTAAATCTAGATAATTTGATAATATATTATAATTAGGTATATACATTTTTTACATCATTATTATCTTATACATTAATATTTTAATTGTATAAAAAATCTAATTAAATTTAATGTATGTAGGAAAATGGTAATTTTATTATATTAATGCAGTAAAGGTACTGCAACTAATTTGTTTTCAAATGAAAACAAAATAATTTTATTTTTGACATTTGATATAGAATAAGCATTCAATCTATCAGATAATTTTTTTACTTGAAGTATATCAAAATATGAAGATTAAATTGGTTGATCATAAACATTTTTTGAATATTCAAAATGTTTTCCTATTGAAACACAACATTACTAGTTTTACCACATTTTTGTTTAGTATAAAAATACAAATCGGCATCATTTTTAGTTTTAAGAATAAATTTAACAAATGATGTAGTTTTATATTGTGGATTACTTATAGTTCCATCAATTAATGGGCCTTTATTATGTGGTCCTAATAATTTATATGCATTTTCATCAATTATATTATGAAAATCTGAATCAATTATTTCTGAACTTTCATGATATCTGTGAATCACTTGTTCAAGAAGTTTATCTGGCTTTCTGAGAATAGATTTTAATTTTTTCATGTAGTTTTCAAACGGATATGCACTACATTGGTCCAAAGGTCCATATATTTTATAATTGTCTGCTATATGAAGAAATCCATGAATATTATGCGAAATTAAGTAACTACCATACATTTTTTCAAACATTTCAACAAAGTATTTTAATAAGTCTTGAGCATATTGTAAGTAAGAAGAAAAATGAAGACTTAGAAGTATAATCATTGCAATTTTTAGAGACATAAAATGTTTGAAACATTCATTTGATACATTATTTTTTAAAACTAATGGACCAACATACAAAAGAAATGTCCGCAGTTCTGTAGCCTTCCAGCGAGCAATTTCTTCTAATCCTCTAAGTTTTCTGGAAAATTCACACGGAAATGAACTTGTCAAGTCTTTAATAGAATGTGATAAATTATGTATTTTATGTGATGGTTATCTAACACTTATAGGTCCTTTCATCCATAATTTAATTAGTTTTTTCACTATACCAAGAGAGATCATATGCATAGAGTCTAATGAAAAATTAGATACTACATTAAATCCAGGCAAATCTACAACACAAGAAATACTAATTGAATCAGAGTAATAGTCTTCTTGAACTTTCTGAATATAACCATCATGAGTTCTTACAGCTGGTTGAATTACTGATTGACTAGATGGAAAACAAGTTCTATTATGTATATACTCTCCCTCTATTTGACAATGGGTACAAGAGAAAAATCCACAATGCCCTTTGACCTTTAAGACAAATGACTTAGCCAGTGAGTCACAACAGATAAAATGAATAGTTACGCTATATAATTTGTTATTAATTGTAATACCATTCAAAATTTATTATTTTGCTTCAGAAATAAAGTCAAAAATAAAATCATTACTGTCTGGTATTTTTTCTGTCCCAAGATATATATCAATAGGAAAAACTGAATTATTGTTTGGGACTATATAGCCTAATATTGGTCAGAACTGATGAGATGTACTCTTTGAAATTGGCAGTCCATCAATACCAAGAGCAATTTTAATTATATTTTCTGAAGGATTATCTGAAAATATTGAAGATTTAAAATTATAGATAATTCCATTCTTTAGGCCAAAATGATAATATCGACCAGGATTTACCGATCTTATATTACTCATATAATTAAGCTCATTGTTAGTATTCAAAATGATTCTAGAATCTTAAGATAATTCTGAAAAACAAGTATGTTCTCTTAAGCTAGATAAAAGATAATTAATAGCATTATGCGGAATATTGAAATTAATAGCCCACTTAGCAATCATACATCGAATAGAAAATATATCACCATCATTATGATGTTCAGTTTTGCTATCAATATACTTCATTAGTGAAACATTAGTGGGTTCATAATTATTATAAACTGTTTCTTGAAGTAATTGACTGATAGAAGAACTATTCAATTTAATGAAGTATATTAATAGCAAAACTGAACAAAATTGGATACATCTATATTTTTTGAAATATGAGAAACTTCTTCAATTTTATCTTGAGTTGATTTATTTAATAAACCACTATTTGCATTTTTACTATTAAATTCAGAACTAGTATTAGTGAAAGTTTCACTACAGTAAATCTTACACTTTTCCTGAACCCTTCTCCTTTTAGTCCGCTCACTAATATTTTTATCCATTATAAAAGACAATCTATGAATACAGAATAATAAACATAAATTATGTGTGCAGGCAGATAATTAGATAATTCTATAAATTAACAATATTTTTTAAATTTTACTTCTAAAGTATCTATAGGTACTTACAAGAAAATTCAATTAATAATAAATATATTAAAAACAATAAATAACATGACAAAGCATACTCTATATAAATAACAAGAATTATTATATATAATAAATGCCTACTAGTTACAATTAGGTAGCCAGGTAGGTACATAATTCATAATTCGTATATTTTTTGTTAATTATAAAATTGAATTAGCTTCAATTAAATAATAATTAGTTTTATCTAGTTTAATTCAGCCAATAAAATTGTTTGTGCATTAGGTAAGTATTTTAAATTGTGGCAATTGTTAAAAAGCAAACCACCTACAAGCTATACAATAATGACTTTTCGTTTACATTAGAACAAAAAGTAAGGCTTCCTTCTTTAAAAAATTCATACAAAAAAAATTTTCAAATGATTTATAAACATCTAATAATGACCACAAAAATACCAAAAATGACTTTATAAGGACTTTACATTTTAAAAAATTTACGTTAAATACAATTAATTTACCATAAATCGTAATAACAATGTATTAAATTTTAATACACGCGTGCACCGTGTGCAAACTGCTATTACTACTTTTGCTCTCGATAACTCGATAACGATATAAAATTAATCGTTTTTCTTTATCTCGAGTTCATAAATAATATTTTTATCACGGTTAAAACAGGAACTGTGCAATACATTAGTGCAGTACATTGCGTACATTTTGCAATATAGCCATTGTGATTTAGCGCTTTGGTAGTCACGTTAGTAGTCTTTCATAGTCGTTTGTTCGTTTGTAGTAAAATAGAAAATAAGCATAAATTAAATGTTCTTTCACTTTCGGACAAAGTTCGTTGAATACAGTTAGTTAAAAAAGGTGACCGTAAAAAATGTAAAATCGCCTATGAATTCAATATTCTACCAAATACATTATCATCAATTATTAAACAGAAAGAGAAACTAATGAAGTTCAATTGTGGAAATATACAAAAAATGAGGATGAGTCTTTATTTGGATATTGATAAATGTTTGCTAAAATGGTTTTCTCTGTATCGAGATAAAAATATATCATTAAACTAGAAAATCTAGAAAATTTTAATAAAACTCGATATCCCGAAGTTTTCGATATTTCGAACTTTTTCTTGAGATTCGACATAACGAGAATCTACTGTATTTACTAATTGTAATAATTTGACTAAATAATAAATCTATATAAGTATAAAAATATATTATTTACTGACTATTATGTATACATTATATACATAATGAACTAGTAATAATATTGTATGATTATATTCTTACTTAGAAAATAATATTATATGTATATTTAAAATAAAACGTTATTTTATGGTTTTATTAATAATAAGATTTTCGTAATTTAGATATAATAATATAGGTAATATTATTATTTTTTCGGTGCTGCAATAATATAAAAAATGTAATGTGAAAATAATATTGCTATATTATTATTATGATATTTAAAAAGTAATGTATTAATTATAGTTTAGTATTATTATTGTTACATTTTTGCTATCTTGGAGAATAAAACACAATTCGAGTTGTCAAGTTTTTCAAGTTATCGCGACTCGACTATATATCATATATACGTTATTTCGATTTATAAGTACCTAAAAAATATATTATATATATACATATATATACATATATTTCTTATGATGGTTCCTAATTAGTTAATATTGTACATTAGATTATATTTATTATCAATTCAATACTAATGGACAAAGTTAGTGGAGTTGGTGTAGTCAAGAAATCTAATCGGGTTCGTAGAGTATTTTGTCCTATTTGGAAAAGACCATATCATAAGAATTGCAACTGTTTGGCTGACGAAAATGAAATCGACGACATTGGTATGGATACTAAAATTAACAGTATTTTCAATCGTGTTAAATTTCACATTGTCAATTTTTTCAGTTACAGAATTTGAACATCTTCCGACTTCGACGAAACAATTTCCAAAAATCAAGCGTAAACGAGGACGACCAAAAAAAAAAATTGTAAAAAATTTGTATAAAAATGATCATAATAATAAACATATAAGAATGTGTAATAATGATTTGTTTAATTTACAGGAAATAGTTGAAATCAATAATCAGCCGATCACAAGTAATTCCAACCAAAACATGGTTCCAAAAAAAAAATGGCGGTTAGCATACCTCAATAATGGTAATAAATCAATTAATTCTTAAAATATTTAAACCATTATTGAAATTTAATTTGAACGGTAGACCAGATTTTATTAAAACCGAAAGTTCTGTACATGGTGAATCAAGTAAGATCAAGTGATTCAAGCTTATTTCGCAATAATTTTTATTTAAAATCAAAAATGGTTTTAATATGGGGAATAGCTATTTTTTTTTCATATTAGACTAACTGGTTCTTCACGAAATGCGATTTGGTAAAAAAATGTATTTTCATCTAATTTAAAGTTATGAAGCACGTCAAAAATTAAATTTCAAGGAAAGTATTCCCACAGTTGAAAATGTTAATATAAAAACAGAACCTGATACAATTTTGGATTACAATTTGCAATCCATAAATAGTGGTATACTTATTCAGGCAAAATAGTTTATTTCATGACACTAATTTAATGTTGTTATTTTACTGTAGTGCTGATTGATAATTTTAATGGAGAGTTTACTACATTTATACCTGAGGAACAATTAATATGTGACAATGAAACTGTTTTTGTTGATTCTAAGAACACCTCTGTTCATGAAAAATCAAGTAGGTGCATTTCATCCAAATTCTACATTTGTTATGAAATAACCAGTGTTGAGCATTATCTAGATAAATAATTAATTAACTTTTATCTTAGATAGATAATAAACAAAATTAGTTATCTGATGAATTATCTTAGATGAATTCTTGAATTATCCATATTTTATTATGTATTTATTAGTTATTCATCTAGATAAATGAATACGAATAATATTTGTTCAAAAAATTCAAAAAATTGAACTCGAAAGTTAAAAACTAATAAAAATTTAAAATTAATAAAAACTTTATTAGTATAATTTATTTATTAAATTAATAATTAACTACTATTATTTTAAAAGTTATGTTACTGCAATGTATGTTTGGTTATATTATTTCAATTGTGCCTATAAGAATTTTTTTATGAACTGTTTACATATTTAATAAAGACTATTTAATTTATAATTTTTAGTGACTCTTACAATAAGTATTTGATTCTTAAAAAATATAATTAAATATTACAGATAATGGTTAAATTAACTTTTTAATATTTTAACCATAAATATTACTCCATAATAAGTATTATATAAATTGCTATGAATTGTTTTATAAAATTATAATAAACGTACCAACAAAAAATGTATTTTTTTTTTTTTAATGAAGTACTTATTATTTATTACTTATTTTTTGTACATAAATGTACATACTATAAATATTTGTTGTTAATTATTTATATTATACCTATTAGATCAAAGATAATTTAATTTTAATTTAATTTAGTTTTTAAGTACAATTTTATATAAAAAAAAAAAGTGTAAAGTAATTAATAAAATAAAATAAAAATTTATCTTTTTTTAAATAGATAAATAGACTTTTATCTTTTATCTTTATCTAAATAATTTAAATTTGAACTAACATTTATCTTCATCTAGATAAATTTTTAGTAATCTTTGCTCAACACTGGAAATAATTGACATCATAACTTTAGTGTGTAATATTGCACAACAATATTAATAAAAGAATAACTTTTTTGTAATTTTTACATCGATATTAGAGAAAGAGAATAGATGATAGTTTAAAAAATGCATTAAATAAAATATAACGCACTTAACATCATTTACAATTTGATACTTAAGAATGCTCCCATAAGGTCGTTTAATAAATAATTTACATTTCTTCTATGATAGTTTAACCAGATTTTTTTGTAACTATATTTTTGTGTTTATCTTATAAAAATTTAAATGCATATTTTTGCATATTCTGGTAAATAAAATGCATATTTTACATTTTTTTATTGCATACAAATTCTAATAAATAAAAATTGTAAAATAATAAATAAAAAATAGTCCTGGTTATCAGTGGCATATTTAATATATATGCGCCCCGGGGCAAAATAATTTTTCCGCCCTTGCTTCTTACAAAAAATATAAATAAATTCAAAGTCAAGCAATAAAAAAATTAATTTTATGAAAAAAATTATAAATCTGTTGTTATGCAATATTCTATTAGATAATTTTAAAGTAATACATATCCTAACCATAACATAATCTAAAATAATTTTAGATTATCTATTTTTATTCAAAGTGAATATTCCTTTCTTAAAAAAATATACATATATATTAAATATAGAAAACGGAATCAACACTTATTATATACATAATGATTAACAATACATGGTTTTTTATTATATTAAATATATTATATTTATTATTAACTATATATAATAAAATAATCAATAGCAAAAGTTTCAATAATATCATTAAAATTAATAATTTTTTATTAAATCAGCTTCAATGTTGAGGATTGCTAATAAATTAAGAAGATGTCCTTCCTTTGTTGATCTTAAATAAGTTTTGACCCTTTTTAATGCAGAATATGATTTTTCTGTTGAAAAATTACTTGAAGGTGTACATAGTAGCATCCTTAGAGCCAGGGACGGATCTTGATTATTTTGATAGGGAGGCATATATAAATTGTATAATGATTCTTTAATCATAATTAATAATACATACTTTTATTTTTAAACAAAATTGGTAATATATTTAATATAGTTTGATAACATAACATCACACACCAAAGTAATAATTTATACCTATAGGCAAGTTATTATTCATATACTTAGTCATTAATAAATAAAAATATCTTTATAAATTCTCATACTTTATAGCCTTATAGGTCGAATTGAAGTCGAAGTCTTCGTTTTTTTAGCAAACATATTGATCCAGTTTAAATTTAAATAATTATTATACTAGTAGGTAGTATTATTCTTATATATTGTATTTTTCATTTAAACGGTACCTACTCGTAGTAACGTAAAAAAAAATTATCGATAGAAAATTTACTGGGTGGGCACGTGCCCTTATGCCCCTCCCCTGAATCCGCTACTGCTTAAAGCAATATCAATATAAAAATATGCTTCAACTAAAATATTCTGTTTTACAAATACCAACATACATTGAACACTTTTAGGTATAATTCCTTTCCTTTTGTAAATGTGCCCTAAAGGGAATATCGCGTTCTGTATATCCGAACCTTTATTATAAACATTGAATGAAAATATTATATCTTATCAAATAATAAATGTAATGTACCTATTTTGCTATTTCAGTATTACCTAGGGTGACTAGGTGTAATATAATTTTTTATTTTCTTATTAAATGCTCAACAATATTTTTTAAAATACTTAACAATACCGAAAAAAGTGTGAAAATGAAAAAATCACGAACACATCAATGATAAAAGTTAGTATATTTTGCCACTCCCAAAAATTTGCCGCTTAGGGCGTTTGCTTCTTTCGCCCCTCCCTCCTTAAATTCGCCGCTGTTGGTTATTAGCATTATAATAATCTCCCTGTTAAATTTCAATCAGTATTTTTAGTCACATACTAATAGTCAAATTTTAATTTAGTTAAAAACAAATTAATACAAGTTATTATTATTTAAGGTAGTAGTTATATTTTTAACTTTCACTCAAGCTATAAGTATGTTATAATGAATTATATTAAGTAAATTACAACTAGGTACTATGAATTATACGTATTATTACCTATATTATGATACAATTTTATTTTAGAAATGTATTTAATTATTTTTATTATCAATGTACAGCAATAACTATACAATAAAATTTATTTACATTTTTATAAATATTTGATTTTATACACAAACAAAAAAATGATTAAAAGTAGTAGAACTAAACGAAAGATATTACAAGAAGAGATTGTATGAGATGAATTGTTTAATGAAGATTGTTATGTCTAAAATGCAATTTCTCTACATCAACTGATATTGAATTTACAGAAAGCATAAATTCTGATACCAAATTTTTTTTTTATTCAATCCCCTCATATATTAGAAATTAATGTTAACAATTCTTAAACATTTTGTTACCTAACAATTTTGAACCTTTTAGAAATCCTGACTTCACTACTGATGCAATATATTTATTGTTAAGATGAGTAAAAATAAAAAAAATTAATATTTAATCATTTTTGTTTCTAGATACTATTGATATTGAACAAAAGTTTATATGACCGATAGCATAGGAGCAACTGTACAAATGTATAAAATATTTGATGATAACATACTGATGTTATTTTCATAAATAGGGGAAAAATAAAAACATTATTAATATTAAAATTCAATAATGTTATTTTTGGTAAATATTTTAGTATATATATTATTATTTTATTATAAATTTAAAACTAATTAATATTTAACTTCACCAATGAATCTCAGTATGAAGTATAATTTTTAATAAATTGTAACCTATCTAATATAGTAGCTGGGTATATATATACATTTGTAAATCTTGTTCATCATTAAACTAAAAATATTCTATAATTTGTCTAACCAATGTACATCATTTTTATTCTTTATAGATACTGTTAAACAAATCATTATTTTTCAAAATGTTTCTTAATAACAAATCATTGATCCAATAAAATTATATTTGGCACAAGCAAAAGTCCAGCTTGAAAAGAAAAAACAATAAAATAAAAAAATTAATTTATATTAAATCTAAATTATCATATTGTACAAATATATAATATTTCCTGTGTATGAAAGTTTATAAGTTATAAGTAAATTTATTTTTCCTGTTTAATAATTCACTACTTGTAAGGTTCCTACATTAATAATTAATCATATTTTTATGTAAGTATCTATATCTTAATTATATATGTATAAAATTTGTAATTTTTAGTATTTTACCTTATACTAATTAAGAATATCATTGATTATAATTTATAAATATTATTAATATTTATGTTTTTCTTATATTAATACACCAGTGGCGTCATTTTAGTTTTCGGTAGAGGGGGGCAAACGTTTTGACCGGCCTATAAATGAGTAAAAAAAAAAACCGCTCGCTTCGCTCGCAACAAAATATCTACTTATATTTTTATCAAATTACCATTTCCACCTCATTTATTTTTAAATTTTTTATATTTATTGTTACAAACCTTTTTATTACTTAGGTAAATAACTCGATTTGCAAATAAAAAGTAGCAGATATTTTATAAAAATAATTACAAGTACAAATTAAAACTCTGTAAAATATAAACTTTTCATCGATTAACAAAAATATGGGTATAAATCTACTCTACCGGACACCCTTTTTTTCAATTTTTTTTTTTTATAAATACATGGTTTTTTATGCTGAATTCAAAACTGTTTGAAAAAAATCCCGTAAACTTACCATTCAAAAGTTATGGAAGTTCAAAGTTGCAGTGATTACGCGTGTATGGCAATTCAAAGTTGTCAATATTATAAATATAATTTATAATATTAAGCCAGTCCCCCCTCTTTTGGTCAATTCCAGACGTGAGCCCCCCTCATAAAAATAATTTTAATATTCATATTTAGAGTAACAATAAATTATAAACAAATAAAAAATATAGGCTAATATTAATATTCACATGTCAAATTTATTTTAAAATAAAATTTATTTTTTATAAAAGGTTTTAATCTATCGGTCAATTTTAATGTGACGGGTGGGCTTATTTTTTTTTCATTACAAAAGTTTGGTGAAACGAGTAGAGATATTAAATATCTCTGCTCGTTATTAAATTTTGATAAAGCTACTCTCAATTCTTTACTGATATTTAGTCTCCCACGCAAAAAAATTCTACCTCCTTAAATTATTAAGTTTCATGCTATCAGATGCTAATACAGTTAAACATATTACACACTGAGGCCGTTCTTCACCATTTATAAAAGTCTTAGTAAATCCGAGAGGTAAATTTTATTACTGCTATTTGATGTTGAAGACGGAAGAAGTAATTAAATATATGAGGGAATATTTTTATACTTATTCTAAACCGAAACGTCTCATTTCTAATCGTAGCACTAACTGCGTTTACTTCGAACGATTTCAAAACATTTCTGTCCTGCTAGTCTGTCGAACAAATATTAATTGCGACCGGTACAACCAGGGTAAACGGGAAGGTGGAAGTAGTAAATCGTTCGATAACACCGACGATAGCGAAAATCGTGGAACATTCCGATAAGTGGAACAAGGTATAATTCTAAATAGAGTTTGTAATACTGTACATAAAACGACGGAATAAACGCCCAATAAGTTATTATTTGGAATTGGACAAGGGTAGATAAAATAACTTATAAAGTACGATGTGCATTAGATGTAAAGACTAAAGGTGCGATTCCTTAGAGCGCGACCGATGCGGCTGACGCAACGCGGCTCTTTTTTTGGCCGCATATTACTGGTTTTTACGTTTTTAAATAGAATAGTAATTAGTAGAAAAGAACTTAAAGAAAAGTCGAGTAATTGGTTAGAATGGAAAATTGGAGTTGTAAACCAACCTTCGGGTTGATAAAAAAAAAAAATTATAACAATATAAAACAATATATTGACAATTAAAACATGTTACAATATAGGTAAATTACAAATAATTTAATATTTTTAATATAAACAATTAAAAATAAATACATATTATAAATTATAAACATGATTATCTTTCTAATTAATTTATAAATTATTTAAAATATATAATTTTTTTATTTTTTTTTTTTTCTGATATTAAATTACTATTTAAAAATTTAATAGCAGCATGAATCCTAAACCTTATAAAATAATTAATTAAATAATCTTTATTTAACAGTGAACACGGATGTCGAAATACCACATTAATCATGCTTAGCTTTAACTTCATCCTACTTCATTTTCAATAGATAATTGTAGAAACCTATTTATAAAAATATTTTCTAATTCATTTATATAATTATAAAATTCATGTTGTGGCATCATTCAATTTCCAAACATTGATTTCTCTGAATATTCATATGCTTTGAAATAACAAAGTATAAAAGACTCATCCAATTTTTTTTATGATTTTGCATAATAAATACAAACTTCACAACTATGTTTTTGAATACATTTTTTCATTAAAAACCCACAAACGTACGAAAAAGCATTTTTCTCTGGCATCGATAAATTTCTATAATCTGGGGTATCTATTGTAAGTGTATTTTTTTAAATTTAAATGGATTTTTCTCTTGAAATATTATTTTTATGGTTTCGTCATTAAAAGTATTAGTATTTATTTTAGATAAAATTTCATCAAAGTCTACTATACAATTTGCTTTGTCCGAGTGAATAATATAATTAAGACAACAATTTTGTTTAAATGACTAGATGAATTGTATGAGAATTGGATTAAAATTATTTTCATTATGTTGGGTGCGAAACATGCCAAATACATTTTCCAGCCTATCTTGGTTGATTCGATTTGCATACAAAACATAACTCTTATCTGTATAAGTAACTTTTAGTGACTCTCACAATTGAAATAAACCAGAGATTGAAATTAACCAACCTCTAATAAATTTCATTTGGTTTATCACTTTAACATCTGTTTTTTTTTTAAATACTTGTAATGTTTTAAAAATGTTTTCCATCAATTTTAAATGGAAAATTTGGGTATCAGTATTTTTAAAAGATCTATTAAATTTTTTTAAGGCAGGTCATTTAGATGAATTAAATATGTCAAACAAATTATTCATATTTTAAATGAAGTTAATTGTAGGTAATGAAATTTCAGGTAAGTGGCTTGATGCTAAGAAAACTAGCATCCCAGCTGCGATACTCACTAAACACCTGTGCTGGTAAATATACACACATTTTTTCAAAAGGTCCAGGAACTATATGAGAATATGTTATTTTAGGAGCATTGCAAAGATTATTTTTACTATCTTGATTATAAAATAAAACCAAATGTTTTTTTTTCAATTAATGCATTATTGAACTAAAAATTATGTTGATATATAAATATTTCTTAACTAAAGTTAACATTTGTTCAACAGTATTTACTTGTACTAATTGTTGAGTTATGGCATTAATTTGTTTTTTCAAATCTTTAATTTCTTCATTTTTGGACTGAAGTTTGTTTTGTAGTTTCATTTTTCTTGATGTTTTGCTAGTGAGATGAAGTGGAGTTTGGCAGGATGAATCACTAGTAGATACTTGCTGGTTAATAGAAATGGAAGAACAACTAGACACATCACTGACATTTATACATGCATTATCACTGTAAAATAATGAATGTGAGTGACTGGAACATGAAGCCATTGCAACATGAGTCTCAAATTCTCGCATTTCCTTTTCTTCTTCCAGTTTCTTTTCTTTTTCTTTCTCAGATAATATTTCCGTTATAAATTTTAATTTTATTTTTATATTAAAGTAGTTCATTAATTTGCATTGGATTATCAGATATATTGAAAAAAATCATAACATTTGTTAATGGTAAAATACATTTTATTTAATTAAATTAAATTAAAATTCATTATTGTATTAAATTATAATAAACAAATTAAAATTTTACAATTGCACAGTTTAAAAAACTTACTTTACAAAAAAAAAATAATATATAATAATTAAATTAATGTAAATAAACTTAAGTAAAAATCTGTAATTCACTGGATAACCCTAGAGCTCTGGGCTCTGGGTGGGTAATTATCAATAGATAATTTGTTGAGAAGAATTTTGGTAGATGAACTATCCATATGCATCTCTCAGCCGTGTAGCTACAATAAAAGCAAAATTAGAATAGTTTTCATTTAGTTCTAAAAATATTTTTATTAAACAAAATCTTACCACTAAATATTGTTGGCACATCATTCATTGTAAGACGGTTCCTACTACTTGGATTTAAAAACATATTGTTTTCAAAATGAACACCACACACTCTGTAATTTTTGTATAAAATAGCAAGATCTTTTTTTAGTAAATGTACAGTATGACATTTTTCCATCCATTGTTTATACCTATTATAAATTAATAATGTATTAAATTGTAATGTATACACATGAAAATTATAAAACAAATTTAATCACTCACCTCAATTGGTCGCTTGGAATTCTGAAATAGTTGAAGTATATGTTTTTCGTTTGTGACATTTTATTGTTGGAAAATTTGACTGCACAGATAGTTATTTTTAAAATATCAAATTTTGTATAATTTTATGAAACAAATCTGTTATTATAAATACTATAACAAAAATACTTTTTTACGAAATATAAGACTACCTTAATCAGAAATTTAAAAACAAACGAAACACCAAGAGCCAAACACGTGAAAATCAAAAGTCATAGCTTATAACAAAATGTTTGTTTACAAATATTGTTTGGGTATCACTATCAGGTGAGCCATCAGTATATGAGTTTCAAATATTTTTAGTCCGTTGAAATGGTCACATTAATTCTGGAAACGACATTATCAAACTATTTTTCGTTTACATCTAAGTGCACTATCTGTTTTCATATAATCTGTGGCGTAAGCAAATCCCCACCATGTGGCTAATCGGTTTGTGTACTATACAAATTGTAACATTGTATCGAATACAGCGCACAGTGATCCGAAGCGTCATTTTACGCGACCAAAACTCAATATTTTAGACTTATATTTTAATGTATTTTTATAATGAAATAATTATCTGCACATTAAAAGGAATATTAATACAGAGTTACAACCGTCCAAGTGCAAATTTAAGTGTACAGTATAGTTTTTTAGTAAATATTTTTATTACTTTCATACATATCTCATCGAATTATAGCGTATATTTAAAAAATATTTTGATGTAGTATTCGTATTTTTTTTTTTATTTTCAATATTTTTAATATAAAATGTTAGTACCCCTGACTAATATAAAAGTTCAAAGTTTTTTTTTTTTTTAATTATAATTTTTTAATTTAATATAAAAGAAAAAGAACATTGATTTTTAACGGTTTTTTCAATTTCTAAAGAGTGCCACTTAAAATTATGCAAATTTTTTGTTTTTAGAACAATTAGTAATTATAGAGAAAGTTGTCAGCTTTTTAGAAATGTTCACTAGATTTTGCGCCTGTAAATTATCTTAGCGTAAAAAAGTCATTTGTATCAAAAAATATGGATTATCAAAAAAACTAATATTCTTACAATTTAAACAACTTCACATTTATATTGTTATAATTTGTGATTTGCAAATCTTATAAGAATTGTGTATAATATAGGTTACGTATACATATTCTGGTAAATCTGAGTTTTAGTTATTAGGAGGTATTATTGCCACATGTGTGCAATCAATACAGCCCACTACCCCAGGAAATGAAGTTTTTAATGAAATCTATAATCGAAAAACAAAAAATGTCTGTGTATTAAGAGGAATTAAGAGCTATGAATGAAAATGAAGGTAAATGAAAATATAAGTTATAAAAAATTAACTAATCTGTATATTTTTTTATCCATTTCTGATCTGAATAATTTCCTGCATATTATTTGGAAATTTAATCCATTTGTTAAGAATTTCCGGTTGATTTAGAATATCAACCGCACAATTAATAGCTCGAGAAACAGTTGACTGAGACACAGCAACATATCTATCATTACCAATTGGTGTCTGATAGCATCCAGTTGCAAAAAAATTCAATGCTTAAAATACCTGAGACAGTTTTAGTTTTAGTTTGTGACTTATCACGTACCTACTGTTAGTTTTGAAAATAATTAATCTAAAAAGTAAATAATTATGAATTATACCTTTGTTGATATTTTGATAGATGAAGACCTTCTTGTTGGTTCTACGTATGGTGTAACTATGACTATTAATTTACGTACTAATTCTTTAGTAAGTCTATAAATTTTTAAAAATAATCGATCACTTTGTGTAAATGGATCATATTTAATGGAAAAATGTCTTGAATTATTCATAGCAATTTCATGTGTTACGTGCCACCGGCTCGATTTCAAGTGTTGCGAGTCGAAGATGTGTTTAATTTAAATATACATGAGACTTTTAATACATTAATACATTTATTTTAATACTCAAAGTGTTTAACAAAACAGGATATATATATTATATATATAACAGGAATATATATTAATCTTTTAAAATATATATTGTTATTATTGGTTTATGGCCAACCTATTAAATGTAGGTGTTTCTAAGAATATATATTAATCTTATAATATTTTAAATTAATATATAGTCTATGATCAAATATGGGTGTGTAACACCTGTGATATTGTGTTACGCACAATTCTATTTATACATGTTTTTGTGGTAGCCCATAACACCTCCCCACTAAAAAAAAAGGTTTCGGTCTGCAAGACAGAAATCTTTTACAATATTCAAACTTAAGTTTCACAATCTTTGATTAGCATAATATTTTACATATACATATGTTTTTTACATTGAACATTTTTTTTTTTTTTTTTTTTTTAACACTTTGAATAGTTTTCTTTTACATAATTTCCTTAATTCTAAACTGAATACAATTTAATTATCATTTTTGGTTAGTTAATTACATTTTACAATTTATTATCAAACATTCAAAACTTTTACAATATAATTTACTTAAATTACTAATGTTAGTATTACCCATTTACCAAATATAATTTATATTATTATTATTATCATATTACCACTGAAATATTTTATGATTTAAATTTAATTTTCATTTAATTTTTATTGAATTATTATTTCAGCTACAGAATATTATTGCGATTAACTATTTAATATTTTATCGTTGTAATTGTAGAAATCAAATTGTTTTTACCCAGGACATCCAACTATTTCATAATTATTCGTTTCCCAAGTAATGGTGTACAATTTGGTTATCTTCAAATCAAAATCAATTAATTTTACTATCATCGTATCAAGTGATTATTACTTATGTGTGGATAAACTCCCTCTTCTTCTACCTCTAATTCATTTCTTTCCTCTATATTTCCTAACTCGTAATCCTCTAAATTTCTTTTTGATAACTTATATATTTTAGGTTCCTCTATATTTTGTTTACTTTTATAACATTTTATTTTATACTTTATCGTTACATATACAATTATTATTAAAACCATTGATAATACTCCCAATATTAAAGTTACATATATTAAATTTGAATGTATTTCTTTATGCTGTTCATTTCTTTGTCTTTCCTCCTCCTTACTTATTAATTCCTCTAAGTTGTCCACCGAATGTGATAATTCACCTAAATGATTTAATTTCATTCCTATTGTATTATTAATACTTTTTAATTTTGCAAAATGTAATTTTTTAGGGAATTTAGTTGTTAACATGCTCATATTTGTAACTGGTACGAAGTTTATGTATTTTTTATTTGTTATTTCTTGTGTAGCTGTTAATATTACATTCTCAGCTGATACCTCACATGTTGTGTCATTTATTTTTATTATTCCTGTATCTTTTATCCTGATAATTGTTGCTTCTTCTAGATTTGCACAATTTATTGTTAATGTATCATTTGTTGTTGCGAATAACCATTCATTTCTGAAACGTAATTTATGATAAATGTTTCTATTTAAATTAATTGCATGTGGTTCACATTCATCAGGTACTTTTTCTGGCTAGTGAAATAATTCAACTTCACACTGTTTAGTTGCTTTATTATCCCTTATTGGTTGATATATATTACATATTCTAAAGATATTTGTTTCTGTACATGTTCTGATTTGTTCTGACGTGAATGTTGTAAACTGTCTTCTGTCCTTAGTTATAGCAATAAAAGGTTGTTCCGGTTTTAATATATAAGTTACATTTCCCATCATTGGTACTGGTATCGCATTGTACATAGTTAATTCTATTTCTGTAACTAGTGGTATTTTAATTACGAACAATAATTTGTCTTGAGTGTATATAGTGGTAATCTTAATTATTTTTCTTAGTTCATATAGTTCATTTGGAATTGTCCCCATAGGTAAGTGCATTTTAGTTCTCAAACGATGTGCTATATCATTTAATGTTTCTGATAAGTCCTTTGGTGTTAATAAACTTGTATGTATTACAACTGTTCTTGCGGCGGTAATTATTTTATTTAACATTAATGTTTCGTACGCATATTGATTTATAAGTGCCAAATGTAGATTTTGCACACTATTGAATAATAATAAATCCAATACATCATTTGTCGCATTTGTCAAACTGTTCATTATTTTTACGAGTTCTTGTTGTTTTCCTCTTAATTCCTCATGTAATTGTTGCGTTTCTTCTATACTTGCTCCTATACGTTGCATTGCTGTTTTTACTAAAGTTGTTTGTTTCTTCATTAAATGTAAAACATTTCCACTATTCTTCTGTTGTTCAATTAGCGCCCTATTTACTTTTTTAGTACATTCATCATCTTCCATTTTACGAATTTGTGAAGCTATTTCCTCTTGTTGCGAATGAGGTAATCTATATGGTCGTTTATATATAGGCGGTTGGTTATCTTTTAATTTTATTTCGTGTTTAGCGGCATTAGTGGAAGTTAATTTATCTCCCTCTAAATGAAATATTTCAGAATATTGTTCACATAATTCAAATATAGATTGTCTTTCTTCAATATTCATATGTTCGCTTCTAATTAAATTCTTTATCTGTTCTATTCGGTTAGGTGAGTCATTTGTTTTTATCGTATTAATTTTGAATAGATTGTAATCTGAAGATTCGTCATATAATATTTTATTTATATCATTTAATTTAATCTTTTGCGTACATTCCGATATATTTAATATGCTAACTATTATTTTACCGTTTTTTACTTTTCCTATCACATTACTACAATACACGTCTTTAATTATTTCTTGTTTTTGTATAATTATATTTTTATCTTCGACCTTGGGTTCAGCTATCGGTAATTCTACAATAGTCTCGGTTCTCGGATTTAATGAAAAATATTCTTCATCATTTTTTAACATATTACATTTATTTTCGTTATTAATTATAATTGTATTATTACTTATATCGATTACAGCTTTATTATTGGTTAAGAAAGGTTGTCCTAATATACCGTCTTTTAAAATTGGAAAATCATTTTTGACAAGATTAAATTTTACATTTATTTTTTCATTATTAATTTCAATTGTTATATTAACTGTTCCAATAGTTTCTATTAATTTTTCATTTATTCCTCTTATTTTAATTTTATTATTTTCGTCTACCATTACTTCTCCTATCAATTTGTTAATTTTTATTACATTTATTTCGCTACCTGTATCTATTAATAATTCCAAATGTTTAGTTTTACTAAAATCTGAATTACATTTTATATGATTTTCTTTTAATTTTGTTGTGATGTGGAAGCATCTGCGGTAGTTATTTGACTTATCGAACGTGTACCGCTGACCATATTCGATATTTGCGCGTTTCCCGAATTATTATTATTTCCGTTGTTTCGATTATTTCGATCATCATAACGTTTTTTATAACATTCGTTTAAGTTATGCCTGTTTTTGTTACAATATTCGCATGCAATAAATCTTACGTTATAATTAGTTGAAGGTCTCGTAAAGTTATTCTGATTAGGTCTCGCGTAGTTATTCTGATTAGGCGGTCGATTATTATTCCCGTAATTCTGTGAATTATTCCTACATTGACTTGCATAATGATTACCATTACAATTATAGCATTTTATCTTTTTGTTATTTTGACTATTATTAGGTAATCTCGAATTATTGAAATTTCTATTATTATTATATTTTTGTTGAAACGAATTATTTTGCTGA
Organism: Sipha flava; assembly: GCF_003268045.1. Taxonomy (NCBI): domain Eukaryota; kingdom Metazoa; phylum Arthropoda; class Insecta; order Hemiptera; family Aphididae; genus Sipha; species Sipha flava. Next base: position 183,075 of record NW_020272950.1, on the reverse strand, counting down.
AAATTACGTGATTGATTAAAATTTTGTTTATAAGATCTGTCATAATTATTTTGATTATTAAAATTTTTATTTCTATTTATATTGTTAAGAGCTTCTCTATCGGAATTAAATTCTAATTCTTCAGATTTCGCTATTTGTTTAGCTTGTTCTAACGTTGTTGGATTTCACGATTTTACTATAGTACGAATTGGTTCTTTTAATCCTTTCATATAAATTGCTAATGTTTGATCTTTTAATGTTTCATGAATTACCCTAGCATCGTCTTTATTTTTATTTAATGTATTCATATCACTTAATTTATAATATAATTTTTCTACCCGATCACTATATGTATTTATGTCCTCATTAAATCTCATTTTGGCGGAATTTAATTCTAATTGCAAAGATGAAATTGAATGTTGTACCTCAAATGCATCAGTTAAATATTTTTTTATATATGGCCACCTACTAGTATCTTTATATTTTATGGCTTCCAAAGCTTTACCACTTAATCTAGTTGTTATGTATTTTATTACAATTGGTATATTTTTATCCTCTACAGACTCTAACGCTAGTTCACATGCCTGTATAAATTGATATACGTCATCCTCTCCTGTACATTTTGGTATTAATTTTACTTCTTCCTCTAACCTAATTATTACACTTGTGTTACTCATTTTTTCCTTTGGTTTTCTCTCAAATTTTAATTCTTTATGCTCAATGTCTAACTGACTTCTTGTTCCTATACGTATTAATTCTTTTTCACTTTTTTTTTTTTTCTGGGATAATTTTTTCTTTTTCTGGGATACCTTCTATAAACGTTTTATTCAATTCTTCGTCACTATACTTTTCTTCAATTTTATTCACTGGAGTAGCTAATTCCAATGGAGATGAGCCTAATGTGTCACGGTTACTCATAAATAATTCTCAATAATAAATCTCAATAATAATTCTCATAATATACTTCAATAATAATTTTCAATAATAACTTCAATAATATTCTCAATAATAACTCAATAATAATCCCAATAATAATTCAATAATAATCTCAATAATAATCTCAATAAAAATTCTCAATATATATCCACAATAATAATTCTCAATAATTCACAATAATACTCAATAATAAATCCCAATAATTTTTCAATATAACTTCAATAATAAATCTCAATAAATCCCAATAATAATTCAATAGTACTCTCAATAATAATTCAATAATAAATCCCAATAAAATACTTCAATAATAATATTCATAATAATTCTTACAACAAGGCGGAGTTGGACGATCCAAAAGACATCGTTGACTGTTTCGCTTGAAATGTTGCACAATGGAGTGTATGTTCTTTCTTCGGAGTTGGAGAAAAAGTGATCAGTTTCTTCTCTCGGTGATTCGAAATGAATTGAACTGCCTCCGTGGAAAAATATTATATATTTTTATGAAAAAAATAATATAAATATTTTTCTTTTTGAAGAACCCTGTCCGCAGCGCCAATTGTTACGTGCCACCGGCTCGATTTCAAGTGTTGCGAGTCGAAGATGTGTTTAATTTAAATAGACATGAGACTTTTAATACATTAATACATTTATTTTAATACTCAAAGTGTTTAACAAAATTCTAATACAAAGTGACGTGGAGTAGCTTGTTGTTCCGTGACTAGAACTCATCTGAATTGTGGTCATTTTGATCCCTCTTTTATATGGATTGATTGACGTCATTGGTCTTGTTGTTTCGGCATAACTCCTTATTTAGCAATAGGCCACGTTCGTTTGACCTACTTTATCATTTTATAGATTACATCTTTTAATATATATTACTGGTCTTATTAAATGTAGGTGTTTCTAGGAATATATATTAATCTTTTAAAATATATATTGTTATTATTGGTTTATGGCCAACCTATTAAATGTAGGTGTTTCTAAGAATATATATTAATCTTATAATATTTTAAATTAATGATTATACATAGTCTATGATCAAATATAGGTGTGTAACACCTGTGATATTGTGTTACGCACAATTCTATTTATACATGTTTTTGTGGTAGCCCATAACACATGAATATTAATCAAATTAAGAACATATATATTCGCGAGGTCATAAAAGTTATCCATTGTATTATTTATAAGTAAAATTTATAATAAAATGTACAAATATTTAACGAAAACTATTTGATAAAAACGAAAAATGATTTGCAAAGTCGTGCGAAATTAATAAGTCGTAACCCACATACCATTCCGACATTTTGTCACACAACTTTTTCGTATCATATTGTTGTACATGAATTCAAGAATAGACAAAACTAAATTTCATGTGACAAACGTAATTTGTCGTACACGACATTGCGTTTACGAGATTCGAGAATCGACTCCCAGACCGCGAATCGTACCATCATCACGGTCGTGAGAAACGACAATTAAAACGATTATTCCTGTCAATTGTGTTTTGAGTATCTATTGTATTCATTCACGTAACTCGCGCAAGTACCCATGTTTATCACCATAATGATAAACACCGTTATACTATCGGACATCATGGCCATTTGATTTTCATCATATTATGTTGGATTGTGGGTTGTTCTACATCGGACGCGCTTCCCAATAAACTGGCTCCCTGAACAGAAATCACCAGTCTTGAACGTAACAGGTAAGATACGTTTCCGTTAATTTGAAAACCACACTTTGCTTTACTATTTTTACATAGCTTATAGGAAAGTATCACGAGGTATAGTGAGGTTAGGGAAAAACTCTGGACACAAAATTTATCGTGATATCGCTAAAACGCGCACCGAGTCCCCAGCAAGCAGCGGAGATATCGCACGCGAACGCGAGAAATTGGTCGTGACATACACAGTACAATAGGAAATACTATTATACATTCGTCCCGTATGCATATTAGCATTCTGAGGTCAGTCTCGGCACCGGTTATCATTTTAGCTTTCTGATTGATTGTTTGGTTTTGCCGTGCTTTTTAAAAACTGTTACCTATAACCTTGTTATTTAGTATTATGTGTTATTTATTATTTATGATACTATTATATAGAATGAGTATAAATAATCTTTAAAAGGGTTTTTTACTTTTGAATTTTTGTGGGTAGCTTTTTAAGTAAAATATTATAAGTCAAAAATCTTAAAATGTTTGTATTAATGGAATTTGATAATAATTCATTTTGTTCTAATATATTTTCCGAACAAGATATTTGTAACTGGATTAGTATTCAAAGTAAAAACACTAACATCGTATCGAGTTGAATTAAAATAATGATAAAAGTAAAATATAAAAACGATCAATATGAATGAGTATCAAATGAAAAATTATTTTTATACTTTAAAATTTTCTTTCTCCAAGTTAAGAATGAATTCAAAATGTTAGTTTATTTTAAAATATGGCATTTCACTAATTGTTCGCGTCAATATTGTTATGTGTAATTTTGTTTATGTCATCATTTTCGTGCGATGTATAGCGGTGCGTTGCATATCCGCAGGCCTCATCGGCGGTGGTGATAAGCTTCCGTGTGCGACTGGCCGGGTACGTAATCGCGCTGTTATCATCGCTTGAAAGTGTTGTCGTTATTGCACGTTTTCAAATTTTGTCGGTTATGTTACGTGTATTTGTCGAGTCATTGACTTCAGTGTCACCGAAAGTTTCATAATTTCGCGTGTTTTCAATTTATGTAGGTGACACTGAGTTCGTGTTAATATCTAAAGTACTGCTTGTCAAGTATCGTTTGGCAACCAGCTCTTTCTTCTCTCTCGTCTTTGGTGTGATGCGCATCGTCTCAACGTCTTCATCCTGTTTTCAAGTGTGTGAAAACCACGATTACAACAGTCATTATTGTTCTAATTTGTGTTCCCTAGTTCTATGTGGTCAGTTTGTACCGGCAATTTTGTGATTCGTGGTTTTGCATTTTTCGTTGTGCTGTGAATATCTATAGCGTGCATTTTTTCGTCTTCAACTGTAGCTGTGCGCACACGTACGCGAGGCATTGTTTTTTTTTATTGTATTATTTTATTATTTACATTCCCTGGTGCGGTAGCGTAGGGATTAAACCCACCGTCCACTGCAGTTAAATGTTGTGAGTATTATTTTGTCGACTGTTGTTTTTACATTTTTGTGGTAGACGTGTCTTACATAGTTCTTTTGGTTATATAATTAATTTACTAGTCTAGTAATATCTCAAGATTTCATTTTTATATATCTATTATTTAGAATTATTTAGTTACTCTTCATAATTATTGTCGTTCCATATCATTTATTTATCATCTGTTTTACCTTTTTAATGTAATTTATACATTTATTATACTTTGGTACTTTTCTGTTATCTCAACTACTATTGTACTATCCAGATAGTTCCGCATTTTAATACACAATACACGTCATGAATTGCCATTAATATTATAATGTATATTATAGCGTTTTCTATCTATTAATTACACTACACTTGTGTAGTGATATCACACCCTACGGGTGTACCTAACTAATGTGCTACACTGGCGTATTAAGTGGAACATGATAACATGTTCAATTTACACTGGTCAATCAAATGCTGTTATAAATACCATTTCAAATTTGGTTTATTCTAAATATATATTGTTTTTATTTTACTATTTCATACTTATTACCTTATTCATTTAGCATGGACGCTGTTGAAGACTTTGAGGTTTAGTTCCATTTAAATAATAAAATATATTATTTTTGAATACTGTTGCGTGCGGGCCGTTCAATCGTAAAGATGAAAATGTGATAGGATAATTCCAATAAAAATACTCAAACTAAGTTAAACTGTTTATTGAAATATTTCTAAGTACAAATTATTTAATTAAATTGACAAATAAACTGGCGTAGAGGTGCTCGCTAAAACATATCTTAAACACATCTAAACACATCTGAATAATAGTCTGTTCAGGACTACCTTATATACCCCGTTCTTATGAGATATTTGACCCGGACATAGTTTGATATTGATATTAATATTCTAGACCCCATTCAAAAAGTATCTACTGTCCAATTTTATACCTTATAAGGACATATTTCAGTTATTGCAAACATTGGTTGATGCCAATTTTATTACCTTGTAAAGGCATGTCCTGATGTTTCGGTTTTTGCAATAGTGCCAATTATTTGTATGTGACTCCTCTGTAAGATTTGGATATTCACAAGGACATATATATGTTCACCACGTAGATATCATGGTTTTTTCACATATGGTGTAATTTGTAATTGCGAATTTAATAATGTATATTATAATGTAAGCCCCAATGCTATTTATGTAGATCCTCTTATGTATTGGTAATCATAAGGACCTACATTTATGTATGTCCGTAACAATACCCACAGATATGGTACAATTAAACCTCTCACCAAGTATGTATTTATAATCAATTTATAAAATCGCGTTCATCTAGGACGCACTGGTAGTTGAGATAACAGAATTGAGAGTCGCGATAATCGCTGCATCAAGCGGTAGTAGGTATAACAGAAAAGTACTTGATAATTCACTTAGTGTAAAAAATAGATATGTGAGAACTAATAAAAATAATAATGTAAAAAAACACTAAAAAAAATATATGAAATTAATGAAGAAGTGTTATTTTTAGGTAACATTATTGTAGATACAATAGTAGATAAAGGATGGTTTATAAACTGTGTGATTGAAAACCAAGAGATACATTTTAATATAGATAGTGGTGCTCAGGTAAATGTTATACCTATTCATGTATATATGAAGTTTAATAATAAACAAAAGATAGAAAAAATTAAAATAAAATTAAGTAATTACAATGGAAGTTACATAAAAGTGTTAGGAAAATGTAAACTTAAATGTCATTTTGAGAATGGTGTGGTTGAACATGTAGATTTTATTGTGGTAGATGAGCAAAGTCAACCAATTATTGAGTTTGAAACTATGATAAAATTAAATCTGGTTAAAAAAACTGAATTTTAAGGTTAATGTAAACATAATGGATGACCCAAAATTTTTTCTAAGAAATGGGATTTTGAACACAAAACTTCAAGTCCTAGGTACCCACAATTTAATGGTATGGCTGAGAGAACTATTCAAACAATTAACAATGTATTTAAAAAAAGTTGTGGCAGACAATAAAGATATTTATTTGGCTATATTAGAATTAAAAAATACACACATTCTTAATGAAAATTACATACCAAATGAAATAATGTTCAATAGAAATGTGAGAGTGATTTTACCTAAGAGATTGACAAGAAAAATTAATTATAATAGCAATTACTAATAAACAACAAAGTGATAAAAATGCTAAAGAATTATAATACAACTAAAGGAAGGTGATTATGTTTTTGTTAATATAGATAATAGAAAATCATTTATACATGGAAAAATAATTTTAGTAAGTAATAGTCCAAATTAATTTGTGATTAAATTAAGTAATGGACAAACAGTAGAAAGAAACAGGAAACATCTGATTTGGGATTCAGGATATGACAATTATGAGAATAGTGAAAATGAGATAATAAAAAAAAAGAGGATAGAGGAACAAGAAACTAACAAAAGAAAAAAGAAAATATTTAAAGAAAGTCAAAGTAAGAGTGGAAGGATGATAAAGAAACCTAGATATTTAGAGGATTATGTAGATTAAAAAAAAATAATAATAATAAAAAAAAAAAAGTTATTGTTATATTAATATATGATTATTTACTATTTAAAAAATGTTATTGTTATATTAATATATAAGTATTTAATATTTAAATAATGTTATTACTAAACCTAATTATGATTGTTAATTATTTAAAAATAATGTTAATAGAATTTAAGAGTCTTTATATTTTATTATATTATTACCTATGTTTAAAAAGGGGGATGTCATGGGAAGACTGTTCTTAAATATAAGATATAAGATAAGAACCTCATATTCAGTTATTGATAATAAGTATAACATTAATTGTAAAAAAGTAATATATATAATAAAGTTAATAATAAAAAAGTATATAATATTTTTGTATATGTTCTTATATTTTATAATAAACATAACAATGTCTGTCACAAAAAAAAAGGAAAGGTTATAATAGTATTACCCACAATAAAAACAGAAATGCTTACAAGAGTCCACCAACTTATAAAAGGCTATATAACAATAATTCTTATGGTGTTTATACTTATACAGTAGCATAATTTATAATATTTGTGTGGATGTACATGGCTTATAATAAATAAAAATTATTTATAGATTTTGACGAAAAAAGTTCAGTTTCTGATGAATTACTATCAAATAATTATAAGCTACAGAAAAAAACTATTGGTAAGTAGACGTAAATAGTTAATTCTTTCTTGGTCTGTTTATGTTAATCTTAATAATTTGTATTTATATTATATACTTTTAAAATAATACAAGTATTCTTGTTTTAGGTTCTGATGAAAATGAGATTTTAGTGGCCACATCCAAAGCGTCAAAACCTTTAAAAAAACATTCTAATTCCATCTCAATCTATACCTCAGGAACTTGGTAATTATCATTCCATGTTATATTATTCAATTAATTTCTAACTTAATATTTATATGTAAGTAGTAATGGCTTATAAAATATATACACATCTATATTTGCCATCAATTATTCTTAATAAATAAAGATTTCAACTTTATATTATCTTTGATATAATAATTAATTAATGAGTTATAATTTTCAAAAAAGCAATTAAGTATATTTTTTAATTTAAAAATACTTAGACCTAATTTTATAAAGCTTTAAAAGTATTCTTATTATTTTTATAGTTGTTGAAAATTATAACTCTTCAAAAAAATGGTAGGTGAATAAAATCAATTTGATTCTAGATAGTCCTAAAAATCTTTGTTCTCTTTCAATATTATGGATTGTAACTCCAGCTAAAGATCAACCAACAGAAACGCCAAAACTTATTCAATGCAAAAAAAAGTTAAACTTCTTATTTAGAACCAATAAAAAATAAAGAATTGAATCTCAGTTAACCCATTCAAGTAAATTTTAGTTTAAAGTCTTATTGTTTACCTCTATGTTACTATGTTAACTTGCTGTTTATTTTATTTGTCAAAAATAACTAATGAGATCATATGTACCAAGACTAATTAATGACCAGTCCAAAGACAGCATCTACAGGTATGAATATTATTTAAAATGTATACTGGTTCCCCACAAATTACATTTATTTTTAATATTAATCTTAGCTTAATTGTACATTTTCATGTACAAATGATTTAAGCATGTTACGTTTTCTGAAAAATATTAAATTTTCTTAATTACAATTTCATAATAAGTATTCCATACTATGTACCTATTGAAATTTCTTTAAATTATTTATTTTAACAATAAAACAGCTGTACACATAAATATAAATATTTAAAATGCATAATAATTATTATAATATGTAATTATTGCTCTATCTAAAGTTTTAATTAAGACTACTAAAGATGATAGCATGCATGTATCATATTGTTTATTGTTGTGAAATAAATTTAATTTTTAATATTTCAGATATGACAAATAAATTATATCGTATGATAGTTTCCATGAAGTATGACATCAAGGAAATCTTTACCAAACTTGATTGTCTAGAAAATTACAATAATAAGATACATTTGAGTACACAATTGAGTAGCTCTAAGACCAGGTTTTTCATTTATCCAGTTATTCGCTAGATACGTATCCATCGGATAAATTTATCTGGCAGATAATCTTTCAAATATGGTGATCCCGGTTTTTCAATGTAATTTTATTCTTCAGATAGCTGTCTAACGGATAAAGTTGTCGGCAGTAAAATTATACAAATAGAAGGTAGTTACTGTTCATTATGGAACAAGTTACACACATCTATTTGATTATGATTGGTCAATGATGAAATTGATAAGGAATCGTTCGGTGATATTGACACAGTATTATTTATTGTAATACTGTATGTAATTACTAATCAATAATTATTGTGTTGCGTGTTAACTCTCGCTCGATATAAGTTTTATTCACTTCTTTTTTCAAAATGTCTGAAAAAACATATCCAATAAATAAAGATCAACAAATTTCACATTTTATGAAAAAGAACTTCCATTGAAAAATGCTCTACAAAACTGTCACGTATTAGAAAATAAAATGTTAACTAATAAATTACGAATATTTTTTCCAAGTCTGAATCTCATCCTAAAGTCATGGTCATCCCACGCCAGTATATGATTTATTCTTTCGTGTACAGAGTACAGACGACGTCAATAGTTCAAATATTGAATTGTTTCATAATCATCATCCTCTTCAAATAAATCCATGTATATTGAAATTGTGTATATATATATATATATACACATATATATTTAAATATTTAAAGTAATATGATAAATTATGATAACTAACCATTTTTATGTTATCAGCTGTTAATTATCCGTCGAATAAGATTTATTTGATACAAAAAGTAACGGATAACTTATCCGTAACAATATCCATCGAATAAGGTCATTCACGACATTGAAAAACTGAAATTTATCAATTTTTTCTTATCTGACGAGTAAATGTGATTGAAAAACCGGGCCTAAGTAATATTAACGAACAAGCTGATGAAGTGTTATAGAATTTTCCCATCACTTCATTCATTGGATGAATTAATTTTGTTTAAAGAAAAACTACTGAATCAATCTTTTCGATTACGAATGATAATTATTTTGCTTATTTTATTATTATAATTTAATCAATTAGTAAGCAACTAATTTTATTAATAACTATTTTTTATTATAGGTAAAGAATCTTAGTTTAATGATACGAAATTCATTATCCGAGATAATACGTCAAATAGAGCGGTTCGATTATTTTTTTACCACTCGATTATTAATTTCACGTTTTAATCGATTATTTCGATTAATCGAAAATTAATATTCAAACCGAAAATCAATTTTTTAATGACTGATTAATCATCAACCGAATTTTTTAATAACTGATTAATCGATTTTTTTTATTGACTGATTAACCGATTAATTGATTTTTTTAATGAATGATTAACCAATTTATCGACTTTTTACAATGGATAAATTGATTCCTTAACTTTTACAAAATTTTCAACAAGACTTATAGGATTAAATGTTGATGTAGATGTCCACTTTTAAAATATTATCCTTAATACATTCTGAATCATTAAATTCAGAACATCATATTAGCATTTAGCACAGATTTAAAATTTAAGTATGTAATTAGGTAATCTAATATTATATATATATATATTTATTGACTAATCAGAAATTCAATTATTTGATTAATCGAACAGCCCTACTTCCTAGAACGTTTTTAAATTTAGTGTTAACTAAATATTTAATTTGTTGAACAAAAAAAAAAAAAAAACTATCATTTTCTGTTTTGAGTATCATGTTGTCTCATGCTCAGTTATATTTGGTAAACAATGTTTAATTGATATAATAAATATTATATTACCCAGTAAATATATATCTTAATTTATCAATATTTTAAATTAAATGTGTACATTTTTAAAATACATAATATATATACAGGTAAAATAAACATTAATGATCTCAAATAATATAATGATATCAGTTGATCACTAACTTTTCTGATTAACTTTATTGATAAAATTACAATATCTACAATTTTACAAATTAATTTTTACATGTTCATGAAATTAAAATATGTAAATAATTTTTTATCGATTTCTATTTACTTTAATAATTTTGATTTTTCAATTTTAATAATTTCATTGGTAGGTAATAATGAATTTAACTCATTTTTGTTATTGTTATATATTGAATTTATATTTGTACTTATTTAAGATTAAATTTTCATGTTATATTCTATCAATATGTTATTGTAGGTGCAATTAAAAACGTAAAAAGATTCAAGGATATACCATCCTTAAACATAGAAAAGCCACTAAAGGACTACTTGGCTGAAGCCAAATTCCGCGATTTTAAAAAAAGGCTAATGAAGTTTTAATTGTATTATAAGTATTTTATTTTTACTAATATCAATTTATTAGTTTCATTTAAGTATATATTGATTGCAAATTTCAATAATTTGTAATATTATTATTAATTATTAATTTTAATTTTATTGTCTTATAACAATTAAAAAGCTGTATACATTTCTTTAAAAATCCCATAAGTATTAACATGAAATATACCAAGATTTGTAATTATTAAAATTGTAATTAAAAGGGTTTTGTAATGATATATTTGTATAAATAATTAAATAAATATGTGTATTTATTTTAATTATAACTGACTGTATTTTATTACTATACCAATAAATAACATATAAATAATGTAACTATTAATTTTATTTTTGTTTAATGACCTCAAAGTGACATAATGACATCCAATTTATAATATTATAATAATAAGTCAGTACCAATAATAATATTGTATATTATTCTAAATGTATGTATTTAATAGTGTTGGCCAACGATATATTTTTAATTATCGATATCGTATTTTTTTTTCCGATATCGCGATACGATATCGGAAAAATATCGATATCGATATCGATTTAAATAACAACATAACAACAAGTTACATTTTATATAATTTAGTTTATTGAAAGCACATTAAAACTATAAAATACATATTATATTGATATATTATGAGTGTAAATTAATTAACTATTATTAATTATTTTGTACTAACTGAAAAGTATTCAATGTATTTAATCAAAGTCTAGTTATTGTTTGTTTACTAGGAACAATATACTCAGGTACGGCTATTTCCATAAATTCAAGAAAACCTTTTTCTTCTATAATACTCAAACGTCTTAAATCTTTAATAACAAATTTCATCAGGCTTTTTGTTATTTCCTTAGTTCGTTTAGTTTTGTTTGATAATTTGGATGGAGTTTGCTTAAAATATGGAATCAAACTGTTTGACGTACTTGGTTTTGTACTTGAACATTGCTGAAAATGTGATTTGAGATTAGTCGTATTTCCACTATAACCAACAACACATTTGCACTTCTTACAAAAAACTTGATTTTTATTTGATATAATTCCCTTTTCATTAACTTTAAATCCAAAATGTTGCCATGTATCACTTCTAGCACCAGACAACGGTATTAATTTAAAGTTTTCACTCATTTTATTTAATATAAATATAAAATTAAGTATGAAATAAAATAATTACGACGTCTCACTGCGAGTTAACAATCGGCATTGAATTTAGATTAAATTGTTTAATGTGGATAGGACCATATCATATCATAATTTAGTATCTACTTTATACTTTTATAGATATAATTTTATTATACCTATACTGTTTACTCAATTTAATTAAAAATACCGAAAATAATATCGTTCGTAAAATCCCGAGCCCCGATTAATCACACCGATATCGTGATATTTTCGATAATTATTTTTAGATATCGGTATCGAAATTATTAAGAAAATATCAACGATATCGATATAGTATCGAATTATCGATATCGTTGGCCAACACTAGTATTTAATTTAATTTTATGTATTTATAATATACTAAATTCTGTACCATTATGATAAAAGTTGATAATTGCCAAAACTAAATTTTACAGGACGGGACATTATAAAATTTATTCAGATTTCCTTTTAAACATTTTTTAACATAAATAATTTTTTAATGATATTTTATCAAATAAAGGTTATTTATAAATAGTCTTGATACACTGAAATACTTATATAATAATTTTATGCTAATTTGAAAGTTATGTTAAGACTTATAATAAGTGTGTTACAATAATTGTGATTCATGAGAACAATAAAATGCACATAACATATTTTGTCACTTTTTTCATCATTCAAAGTAGTACATAACATATTTTTACTTATAGGTTTTATAAACAGCTAGTATTTTTTTTTCAAATAACTATTCCTTTGATTATTAACAAAAAATAAAATAAAAACAATCAACTTTTTTGTTATAACATATTACAAGTATCTATAAATTATTAAGATGGACAATAATTATTTGTCTTCGATGATGATATGTAGTATATCATGTATTGTCACAATTTTATTTTCTGCATTTAAACAGTTTTCACTTTCATTTTTTTGTTTATAACAGATATAACAATAAAGCTATAGATATCATATTTTGACACAATATAATTTCAACCTTATTTTACATAAGGTAATATATATAATATATATATATTATATCTATAATCCCAAAATTGACTTTTTGGCACTTATCAGCTTTTGCCACAATGGTATAGAATTAAAAGCATTTGAATTTTTTATAAAGTTGAGAAGTAACAAATGTGGTTAATTAGTTGAACTTTTAGGTATCAAGATTTCATATTCTTACAAAACAGTATTTTCTGAAAAAAAAGTAAATATTTCCACGATTTTATAGTTGTCAGTTGTAAGAAAAGGTGTATTCTGGACCACCAGCCACCCTTTACACCCGCCATCTACACCACAGCCGCCGCTGACAACTCGCCATAATTTTTTTTTCACGATTATCAACTTTACGTGCGACCCGCCCTCTAACCAATAAGGTTATCACAATGAATAAGATTTTTATTTTATTATATCACTGATATTTTGTCGACATAACTCTAACCGAAAATGTTATCACAAGGAATAAATTGATAAAAGATTTTATTATATGAGTTGGGGCAGTTGTCTGAAAAATGATGAGGATTGGAATCGAAAGACGGTGGTATAAAATGTGTTGCCAACATAAAATTTCTAAAAATTATATTATAAAATTATTTTTTTGTTTAAGAAGTTACATTGTTGCACTTGAATGATAATTAATATATTTTTCGATAATAACTATATTTAATTTGAACTATACCACGGTTCACATTTTATCCCTGTGTATTTAGCATAGACATATAAAGATAAGTATATAATATTATAAAGTATTTTATATCTGTGTTTGAAGATATCTTTATACGTCTATGGTATTTACTGTTTATTGTAGGTATCAGGGCGTCAAAATGGATTACAATCTGATTTTGAAACCCGGAGAAGATTTGAAACCGGATATGAACTGAAAACCGAGGTTTACAGAAAATAGTTGGTAAATTAATTTTTTTATAATATTTAACTAATGATTAAATAATACATTAATTATCTTTGTTGTCTCTTGGACGGTTACGCTAATAATAATACAATTTTTTGATGCCTTGAAATTCATGGGTATAGGTGACCCAATGTGCATTGCCTGATATTGACGGAATAGACAGCACGTAACTCGACGACGATGACGACGATAGGATAGGAAATTACTAGAGGCCTAATTATACGGGGAACTAGAAATATAAGTTTATACACGGGACGACAGGAATTAGAGTTTAGTTATTCAGGGGTGGGAATATCTGTGGTCAGGTCTATTTGGTGCAATTACCACAGAGGGCACACAAATCGGACTAGATTACTAATAACTAAACATTCAATTCACAATTTATAACTATGGTAGACGACGATGGTAACTTGAGGTGACTAGATGTCCTTGGCGGCCTCTCACACACCTCCAGGTGCTGGTGGAATTACGCGGATTGACAGAAGACAGATTGCAGGCACACAGTATACCACACGACGATCAAGAATAATTATAATAAATATAAAACTCACGAGACGTTAATTTGGTATAGTATATGTTTATTGCTGGTAACTTATGAATGGTTTGGTACAATTTCAATAATAAAATTTGATAATAATATAAGGGCCGCTTCACTAGCGACTTACGGGTAATTAGTATACAAATTATGCCACAATGGCTAATATATATAAAAAACTATAAACAATTTAAATAATTTAATTTGTTGCCACGGTGGTATACGAAAATAATAAATTTGTTATAAACCGCAGTGGTGAATTATATGAAAAAAAAAAGAAATTCTCAGGTGCTACAATAGAGACCGAAAAAAAATTCGTAATAGTAATGTGTATATAATTAAAAACAATAATAATAATAATAAGGGCGTTGGCGGTTTGTTGACAATACAAAAGAAAACATAGTAATTATAATTTAGGCAACGTATGGTAAAACAAAGTGACACGGTCCGTAGTGGTCATGAGTACAATAGTACTCCGACCATTACGTATCGCGTGCACTCTCTTGTCCAGCCACGCCAAAGGCCGCGACAGTGCCGACGACAACCTCCCACCTACCACCTTGATAGGTGCTGAGGTGGAGCAGGGAAGCCGCCGGCAACCACGGTGGATCCGCACCGCGGATGAACTCGCTCTCTGCCAACGACCGTAAGCGAGTTAGGTAGAGTCTGGTGCCGTTCTGTTATTTTTTATTTTGACTTTCTTTTGGTTCTTGTAAACATTTACGAACACTAACGTGACACTAATTGTTTTGGTTTAACGGCATTTAAATATATATATATATATTTATAACATATACATACTTGTATATTTATTTATCATAATTTACTCTTGTGTGCGTCACCTCAACACCGCACCACCTTGCGAACGGACGGCTGCCCAACACGCACCTTCGTCTCAAAAGATAGTAAAAGGAAAAGATAACACAATTTATAAATAAAGGTTTATAGATAGATATTAAAATGTACATACACACGATGGTTTTAGACGAGGAATGAGAAAGCAGATAAGGACGATGGTTATCGTCGTCGTGCTGATTAGCATAATTAGCTAACAATCTTTTTACACGATTATTACTAAATTTCAGTTGATATTTGAGTGTGAAAAAATATTGCGGTTCAAATTATTTTTCCCGGTTAGGTTAAGTCTTGACTCACAATGACTTGTATTTTGTTTAATTACATTTTATCTATAATAGTGTGCAATGTTTATTATTATCTGACATATTTTGTAACACAATTATTATACTTAATGTGGACCTTGGGCAATATAACCATCTATTTTATGGCCATCTCTCCTTAAAAAAGTTATTATTCTATTAGGATTTAAATTTTGACTGAGTTCGTTTAGAAACCTTCTAATTGATTCTATGTTGTGTACCGTACTCTGGTTGGTACAATATTACGAATCTGTTAAAATATTTAATAATATATCGTCGCATTGGCGTGCGCACAGGGCGTGCCCAGGCACGCCCTGTGATTTTTCATGGGTCGAAGCGCCCTATGCCTCTGATCTACCTAAATTACAAAATTCAATTTTAAAGAGAATTTGAAAAAAATTTTAAAATTCACTATGTACACTCTGTAGATGAAAGTTTGTATATATTATTGTATATAGACATATTTTGGCTAAACATTTTGGCATAAATATTCTTAGGTCCGGATAAGACTAGCGTTTTATCGGCGAAACCGCAACCCTTTGTGATCGTTTCAAACCGATTTCCGACGGTTCGGAGAATCGGTTTAGTCTGGTCGCGATAACGCGGCTTATAAGTTATTTATAGATGTTGCGGTTGTTAAGCATATGGTTATAGTTTGATCATAAATGTATATGTAATAAACTAATATAATATAGTAAAGATATATAAGATATATAAAGATATCTTGTAATCGGAATTATTAAATATGAGTTAATATGGTATACATGTTAATATTTCAATAAATTTAAAAAATAAATATAAGAGCTTACGTAGGGTTTTCCATTTATAATGACATACAATTCTGAACTCATGCATCTCAATCAGCGAGTAATCTACCCGTTTAGTGGTGTATATCATATTAATATGTTATTTTTATTTACTCGGGTACACGTACTGTGGATTGACGCAAGATTTAATTACTGAACTGAAACTTATGAAAAATTATCAAAATGCATGCAACTAAATGGTGCTACTATTGAATATGTTTATGAATGGATTGATTGGTTGAAAACTTCTGGAAATTCCACTGTATATACTTGTGTTTTTAAAACTTTAAAAATATTTACAATCATACCTGTAACCAGCTGTACATATGAACGCGTTTTTTCAAAATTAACTGTTGTAAAAAACAAATTACGCAGTACAATGGGCCAAGAACGTTTGGAGTCATTATTACTACTTTTTACGGAACAAGAAATGGTATCAAAGGTAGATTTAAATGCAGTAATAGATGAGTTCAATAGTATGGGTAATAGACAAATGTCTCTCTAAGTACATAAAATACTTAAATAACTTCTATCTATGTCATTCATAATTATTATATTCGTTATCCTTTATTTTAATTAACTTGTACCTGTATGATATAAAGTATTGAAAAAAAAAACTTTAAACTATATTGTATTATAATTTATAATAATTATTATTATTATTACTATTATTATATTATAAACTATGTAAGATAATATAGGATGTGTGTTGATATTAAATAGGTATATATAATTTAGATATGTTGTATTTATAAAATGGTTAACTAAAGGGCCGATGATAATATATGGGCACTACCGGCTTTTAGAGTCTGCACACGCCTATGTATCGTCGCTTAAGAAGTAACACCGCCTATCTCACTTTTTGAGTAAATTGTGTTAGCAATTTTGCGCGGAATTCATTGGAGATATCAGATTTAGAATAAAGTCAATAGATAACAAACTAATCGATAAAATGATAACACAACATATCTAAAATTTTAAGATTAAAATTACACAGAATTTGGTTTTTTTTGTTCTCCTGTAAAATTGATAAAACTGAGATAGGCGGTGTTACTTCTTAAGCGACGATATGTAAACCATATTTTTATTTCAGATAATTAATTGATAAATAAAATTATTAGTTTCTTACTTTTAGATTTGGCATCGCTTGCCTAAATTCAATATTACATTGATTCTCTAAGAAAAGTAATTGAGCTGTAAATGAGTGGGTCTGTATTACTTACTTTTAAATTATAAATATATTTTAATTAGTTTTAAATTAATTGATAGTGGTTAATTAATTTTTTTATTACCTCATATTGAAGAATATTATTTAAGAAACTTTATATATACTTCACATTATATCAACTGAACATAAAAACATACGCTGTTAAAGATGTTATCATATAACTTCAACATATTAATATATCATACATATTATATTTACTCTTACATATTAAATATATCATACCAGTGGCGTAGCGTGGGTTTCAATTTAGTATATGCATTGAAATACTATTTAATAAAATCGTGGGGGCTACGCTACGCACACGCTACGCCACTGTATCATACATATCTATAACATACAATTTTAAAGATGCTACTACACAAC
This sequence comes from Sipha flava, assembly GCF_003268045.1. Classification (NCBI taxonomy): domain Eukaryota; kingdom Metazoa; phylum Arthropoda; class Insecta; order Hemiptera; family Aphididae; genus Sipha; species Sipha flava. The sequence goes on along the minus strand of NW_020272950.1, from coordinate 165,025 downwards.
AATTTAGCTCACTTCATCTTCCTTCATTTTTGTTTTAATAATTATTATTATAAATTATTTCATCAATGCCAGTCTTACTTTACAATTGATTTTAGGTTGATTCCACATGGAGTGTATGACTGCATACTTCTCTCAAAACATCTTTCTGTTAAATCTTGTCAAATGGAATTTCTTCGTTGAAAGCCCTTGTACCATGATTATGACACTTTGTTAATACCAAATGCTTGTCATCACTATTAGTGCTGATGAATGCTGTTGCATGACATTGGTTTAGAAGTTTTTTTCATAAAATACCAAATATCTAAGCAGTAAGTTATATAAATATACTAGATTAAGATAATGTATGTTTCTTGTAACATTTATTATTTTTGTTTTTTTTTTTTTTTTTCGTTTAAGAACCTGAGTATAATAGGATTCTACTAATATGAAATATAGTTTTACAATAGATCAACAAAAAACTTATTTTTTTTTTTTTTTTTTACTGAACCATAATTTATCAATAATTATCAATTTCCCATCTCATTAAGTAAAGACTGTTTATTTTGATTATAATAAATACATTTTGTTACACATGTTGTATATGAACACTTTTCATATCTCTAACTTATATTTTAAACTGGGTTTTTTTATTTTTATAGTACATAAATCCTAGATTGTCCTTAATAATTTGAGTGTTTCTTTGAACTCCAAAAACCAAAGTATATGAATCAGGCCTGGCATTAATAAATAAATTTGTAGGTACATCTGCAAACAATTTGGATAATCAAGACATTTAAGGATTATTCATAGCATATTATAAATTCCATTGAAACCTTATTCAGCTGAGTCATATAATATTTAAAAAGCGTATTACATATCATTTTCATTCGAGAAATTTTACAAGAGATTAATAATTATTTATTTAATTAAACATTTACAAATGTATACTTATAATTTTAAATTTAAAATGTTTATAATTTCAGTTAAGAGGACGCCACACCACTTGTAATTTGATTAAAAAAAATGTTTTGCACGGAACAAATTTTCTCGCACCTTATTTGCTGTAGAGCTACTAAATTTTCACAACACATAAAGAATAACTTTATCTGTGCAACATCGTGCTCTAATTTTTGATAACACTGTCCAACCATTTTTATAAGTAAATGAAAAAAGCAAAAACATAAAATATTTTAAGAAAATAACTTTGTTTCTATTTGTGTTATCTAAATTATAAGCACGTTGATGAACAGATAATTTTTTACACTATATGTTCAGAAATTTTGGGATCTCTACTGTAAATATGGTGCGAGAAAAGTTGTCCCGCGTAAAGGTTAAGTATAGACTATCTGCTTTTCTACTCCTTATTAATTGAATCTTTCATCCTAGATATAAATATTTGATATTCTAATAGAATCAGTGTTTTCGAGATTGCTTGTCTATTTGGTAAAACGTAATTTGAATTTATAAGTAAACAAATTGTCAAAAACCATTATCCTCTACAATTTAAAATGATTGAAAATCAGTCACAATCATATTCAGTAATGCATTATCCAAGCATTTCTTTTCATCTAGTGTCATTTTTCTTGGTAGAAAATTAGCAATAGAGGATTGTTTACGTTTATGTACTCTTGCTAAAGTAGATGATGATCGAATGGTGGCTAACGTTGAAAGGGCAATGATAATTGAAATTGATGGAGCAAGAACAAAAATCATATTACTAATAGTCAAACCCAATAATATTGTTGATGGTGGATTACAAATTGTTTGATGATTAATAAAAACATTTAGATTATCAATACCAAGATTTTTCTCTCGGGTAAATTAAATAAAAATTTATACTAATTTATAATAGAATAAAAAACCCTTGTATGAAGAACAATAAATAAATTTGAATTTTTTTAAACACAAAATACTTTTATTTATTTTTTTAATGTTTATTGACACAATAGAAAATTCCAATTTTTAATTTAAAGATATATTAATTATAATGATTTAATTTAATTTATGTAGAATTTAAGTAAATTTTTTAGTTTTACTTGAAAAATTGAAAAATTGAGATTGGTCACTTCTTTAAATAACATAATTGTTTTATATACTCTTTCTGTAATATTAATTCCATAAAAACATATAACATATTTTTTTAAATTCATTAAAGCAGTTTTATTTGAAAATTTATTTTTACAAGTATCAAATTGGGCATATTAACTATCCAAAACAGTAATATCTTGCCCAACAACACTATAGTGTTTTGATTGGTTTATTTTCTAATAAATGTACGAACTAAAAAATAATTTATAATTTTCCCTTTCGTTAAACAAAAACATAAATTTTAATAAATAATCTCGAGTGTTAGTTATATAAAGACAGAACATGGAATGAATAATGTTGTTTCTTTCAAAAAGTCCATAAGTAATATTTCAGAATTTCAGTAAAATAAAAAATGAAGTGCACTCTCGATTATCTTTTGTGTAATAAATAAATGTGAGAGGTACTATTGGTGTGAAATGTAAGCCGATTATGTTTTTTCGGAAAACATAAATAATTTAGTAAAATAATTTATACCTACAATTTAAATTGTTACTAATTTTCATTGGATAAAGGAATAGGTATAACCATGACTCTCTCCCTCCCTCCCAATTATTTACTAATTACCAGGCTGTTTATCAAATAGGTAGGTACCTTAAACATGTGATTATTAAAAAAGT